>NW_027479143.1:0-212817 GCF_051014685.1 Ptiloglossa arizonensis
TGCGAAAAATGTTTTGCCTTCTCAACCATTTCTTGGCTTCAAACTCCCATATCTCGCGAACGGATTGACCTAATCCGAAAATTCCTATTGCATCTGAAAGTAGCAACTCGCCCGATTACAACGGTATGTGTATTTTTTCCCTAGGCCATTCTGGTTAAGCGTTTGGAGCAGCAGAAGTGCGAAAACTTTGTTGTCTTCTTAACCATTTCTTGGCTTCAAACTCCCATATCTCGCGAACGGATTGACCTTACCGAAAAATTCCTGTTGCGTGTGAAAGTAGAAACTCGCCCGATTACAACGGTATGTGCATTTTTTCCCTAGGCCATTCTGGTTAAGCGTTTGGATCAGCAGAATTGCGAAAAATGTTTTGCCTTCTCAACCATTTCTTGGCTTCGAACTCCCATATCTCGCGAACGGATTGACCTAACCCAAAAATTCCAATTGCATCTGAAAGAAGAAGCTCGCCCGATTACAACGGTATGTGTATTTTTTCCATAGGCCACTCTGGTTAAGCGTTTGGATCAGCAGAATTGCGAAAAATTATTTGCCTTCTCAACCATTTCTTGGCTTCAAACTCCCATATCTCGCGAACGGATTGACCTAACCCAAAAATTCCTATTGCATCTGAAAGTCGAAACTCGCCCGATTACAACGGTATGTGTATTTTTTCCCTAGGCCACTCTGCTTAAGCATTTGAAGCAGCAGAATTGCGAAAAAATTTTTGCCGTCTCAACCATTTCTTAGATTCAGAGTCCCATATCTCGCGAACGGATTGACCTAACCCAAAAATTCCTATTGCAGCTGAAAGTCGAAACTCGCCCGATTACAACGGTATGTGTATTTTTTCCCTAGGCCATTCTGGTTAAGCGTTTGGAGCAGCAGAATTGCGAAAAATTTTTTGCCTTCTCAACCATTTCTTGGCTTCAAACTCACATATGTCGCGAACGGATTGACCTAACCCAAAAACTCCTGTTGCGTCTTTAAGTAGAAACTCGCCCGATTACAACGGTATGTGTATTTTTTCCCTAGGCCATTCTGGTTACGCGTTTGGAGCAGCAGAAGTGCGAAAACTTTGTTGCCTTCTCAACCATTTCTTGGCTTCAAACTCCCATATCTCGCGAACGGATTGACCTAACCCAAAAATTCCTGTTGCGTGTGAAAGTAGAAACTCGCCCGATTACAACGGTATGTGTATTTTTTCCCTAGGCCATTCTGGTTAAGCGTTTGGAGCAGCAGAATTGCGAAAAATGTTTTGCCTTCTCAACCATTTCTTGGCTTCAAACTCCCATATCTCGCGAACGGATTGACCTAATCCAAAAATTCCTATTGCATCTGAAAGTAGAAACTCGCCCGATCACAACGGTATGTGTATTCTTTCCCTAGGCCATTCTGGTTAAGCGTTTGGAGCAGCAGAACTGCGAAAAATTTTTTGCCTTCTCAACCATTTCTTGGCTTCAAACTCCCATATCTCGCGAACGGATTGACCTAACCCAAAAATTCCTGTTGCGTCTTTAAGTAGAAACTCGCCAGATTACAAAGGTATGTGTATTTTTTCGCTAGGCCATTCTGGTTACGCGTTTGGAGCAGCAGAAGTGCGAAAACTTTGTTGTCTTCTTAACCATTTCTTGGTTTCAAACTCCCATATCTCGCGAACGGGTTGACCTAACCAAAAAATTCCTGTTGCGTGTGAAGATAGAAACTCGCCCGATTACAACGGTATGTGTATTTCTTTCCTAGGCCATTCTGGTTAAGCGTTTGGATCAGCAGAATTGCGAAAAATGTTTTGCCTTCTCAACCATTTCTTAGCTTCAAAGTCCCATATCTCGCGAACGGATTGACCTAACCCAAAAATTTCTATTGCATCTGAAAGTAGAAACACGCCCGATTACAACGGTATGTGTATTTTTTCCCTAGGCCATTCTGGTTAAGCGTTTGGAGCAGCAGAATTGCGAAAAATTTTTTGCCTGCTCAACCATTTCTTGGCTTCAAACTCCCATATCTCGCGAAAGGATGGACCTAACCCAAAAATTCCTGTTGCGTCTGAAAGTAGAAACTCGCCCGATTACATCGGTATGTGTATTTTTTGCCTAGGCCATTCTGGTTAAGCGTTTGGAGCAGCAGAAGTGCGAAAACTTTGTTGTCTTCTTAACCATTTCTTGGCTTCAAACTCCCATATCTCGCGAACGGATTGACCTTACCCAAAAATTCCTGTTGCGTGTGAAAGTAGAATCTCGCCCGATTACAACGGTATGTGTATTTTTTCCCCAGCCCATTCTGGTTAAGCGTTTGGAGCAGCAGAATTGTGAAAAATTTTTTGCCTTCTCAACCATTTCTTGGCTGCAAACTCCCATATCTCGCGAACGGATTGACCTAACCCAAAAATTCCAATTACATCTGAAAGAAGAAGCTCGCCCGATTACAACGGTATGTGTATTTTTTCCATAGGCCACTCTGGTTAAGCGTTTGGATCAGCAGAATTGCGAAAAATTATTTGCCTTCTCAACCATTTCTTGGCTTCAAACTCCCATATCTCGCGAACGGATTGACCTAACCCAAAAATTCCTATTGCATCTGAAAGTAGAAACTCGCCCGATTACAACGGTATGTGTATTTTTTCCCTAGGCCACTCTGCTTAAGCATTTGAAGCAGCAGAATTGCGAAAAAATTTTTGCCGTCTCAACCATTTCTTAGATTCAAAGTCCCATATCTCGCGAACGGATTGACCTAACCCAAAAATTCCTATTGTAACTGAAAGTCGAAACTCGCCCGATTACAACGGTATGTGTATTTTTTCCCTAGGCCATTCTGGTTAAGCGTTTGGAGCAGCAGAATTGCGAAAAATTTTTTGCCTTCTCAACCATTTCTTGGCTTCAAACTCCCATATCTCGCAAACGGATTGACCTAACCCAAAAATTCCTGTTGCGTCTTTAAGTAGAAACTCGCCAGATTACAACGGTATGTGTATTTTTTCGCTAGGCCATTCTGGTTACGCGTTTGGAGCAGCAGAAGTGCGAAAACTTTGTTGTCTTCTTAACCATTTCTTGGCTTCAAACTCCCATATCTCGCGAACGGATTGACCTAACCAAAAAATTCCTGTTGCGTGTGAAGGTAGAAACTCGCCCGATTACAACGGTATGTGTATTTCTTCCCTAGGCCATTCTGGTTAAGCGTTTGGATCAGCAGAATTGCGAAAAATGTTTTGCCTTCTCAACCATTTCTTAGCTTCAAAGTCCCATATCTCGCGAACGGATTGACCTAACCCAAAAATTTCTATTGCATCTGAAAGTAGAAACACGCCCGATTACAACGGTATGTGTATTTTTTCCCTAGGCCATTCTGGTTAAGCGTTTGGAGCAGCAGAATTGCGAAAAATTTTTTGCCTGCTCAACCATTTCTTGGCTTCAAACTCCCATATCTCGCGAAAGGATTGACCTAACCCAAAAATTCCTGTTGCGTCTGAAAGTAGAAACTCGCCCGATTACATCGGTATGTGTATTTTTTGCCTAGGCCATTCTGGTTAAGCGTTTGGAGCAGCAGAAGTGCGAAAACTTTGTTGTCTTCTTAACCATTTCTTGGCTTCAAACTCCCATATCTCGCGAACGGATTGACCTTACCCAAAAATTCCTGTTGCGTGTGAAAGTAGAATCTCGCCCGATTACAACGGTATGTGTATTTTTTCCCCAGCCCATTCTGGTTAAGCGTTTGGAGCAGCAGAATTGTGAAAAATTGTTTGCCTTCTCTACCATTTCTTGGCTTCAAACTCCCATATCTCGCGAACGGATTGACCTAACCCAAAAATTTCTATTGCATCTGAAAGTAGAAACACGCCCGATTACAACGGTATGTGTATTTTTTCCCTAGGCCATTCTGGTTAGCGTTTGGAGCAGCAGAATTGCGAAAAATTTTTTGCCTTCTCAACCATTCCTTGTCTTCAAACTCCCATATCTCGCGAACGGATTGACCTAACCCAAAAATTCCTATTGTAACTGAAAGTGGAAACTCGCCCGATTACAACGGTATGTGTATTTTTTCCCTACGCCACACTGGTTAAGCATTTGAAGCAGCAGAATTGCGAAAAAATTTTTGCCGTCTCAACCATTTCTTAGCTTCAAACTCCCATATCTCGCGAACGGATTGACCTAACCCAAAAATTCCTGTTGCGTCTTTAAGTAGAAACTCGCCCGATTACAACGGTATGTGTATTCTTTCCCTAGGCCATTCTGGTTACGCGTTTGGAGCAGCAGAAGTGCGAAAACTTTGTTGTCTTCTTAACCATTTCTTGGCTTCAAACTCCCATATCTCGCGAACGGATTGACCTAACCCAAAAATTCCTGTTGCGTGTGAAAGTAGAAACTCGCCCGATTACAACGGTATGTGTATTTTTTCCCTAGGCCATTCTGGTTAAGCGTTTGGATCAGCAGAATTGCGAAAAATGTTTTGCCTTCTCAACCATTTCTTGGCTTCAAACTCCCATATCTCGCGAACGGATTGACCTAATCCAAAAATTCCTATTGCATCTGAAAGTAGCAACTCGCCCGATTACAACGGTATGTGTATTTTTTCCCTAGGCCATTCTGGTTAAGCGTTTGGAGCAGCAGAATTGCGAAAAATGTTTTGCCTTCTCAACCATTTCTTGGCTTCAAACTCCCATATCTCGCGAACGGATTGACCTCACCCAAAAATTCTTGTTGCGTCTGAAAGTAGAAACTCGCCCGATTACATCGGTATGTGTATTTTTTCCCTAGGCCATTCTGGTTAAGCGTTTGGAGCAGCAGAGTTGCGAAAACTTTGATGTCTTCTTAACCATTTCTTGGCTTCAAACTCCCATATCTCGCGAACGGATTGACCTAACCCAAAAATTCCTGTTGCGTCTTTAAGTAGAAACTCGCCCGATTACAACGGTATGTGTATTCTTTCCCTAGGCCATTCTGGTTACGCGTTTGGAGCAGCAGAAGTGCGAAAACTTTGTTGTCTTCTTAACCATTTCTTGGCTTCAAACTCCCATATCTCGCGAACGGATTGACCTAACCCAAAAATTCCTGTTGCGTGTGAAAGTAGAAACTCGCCCGATTACAACGGTATGTGTATTTTTTCCCTAGGCCATTCTGGTTAAGCGTTTGGATCAGCAGAATTGCGAAAAATGTTTTGCCTTCTCAACCATTTCTTGGCTTCAAACTCCCATATCTCGCGAACGGATTGACCTAATCCAAAAATTCCTATTGCATCTGAAAGTAGCAACTCGCCCGATTACAACGGTATGTGTATTTTTTCCCTAGGCCATTCTGGTTAAGCGTTTGGAGCAGCAGAATTGCGAAAAATGTTTTGCCTTCTCAACCATTTCTTGGCTTCAAACTCCCATATCTCGCGAACGGATTGACCTCACCCAAAAATTCTTGTTGCGTCTGAAAGTAGAAACTCGCCCGATTACATCGGTATGTGTATTTTTTCCCTAGGCCATTCTGGTTAAGCGTTTGGAGCAGCAGAGTTGCGAAAACTTTGATGTCTTCTTAACCATTTCTTGGCTTCAAACTCCCATATCTCGCGAACGGATTGACCTAACCCAAAAATTCCTGTTGCGTGTGAAAGTAGAAACTCGCCCGATTACAACGGTATGTGTATTTTTTCCCTAGGCCATTCTGGTTAAGCGTTTGGAGCAGCAGAATTGCGAAAAATGTTTTGCCTTCTCAACCATTTCTTGGCTTCAAACTCCCATATCTCGCGAACGGATTGACCTAACCCAAAAATTTCTATTGCATCTGAAAGTAGAAACACGCCCGGTTACAACGGTATGTGTAGTTTTCCCTAGGCCATTCTGGTTAAGCGTTTGGAGCAGCAGAATTGCGAAAAATTTTTTGCCTTCTCAACCATTCCTTGTCTTCAAACTCCCATATCTCGCGAACGGATTGACCTAACCCAAAAATTCCTGTTGCGTGTGAAAGTAGAAACTCGCCCGATTACAACGGTATGTGTATTTTTTCCCTAGGCCATTCTGGTTAAGCGTTTGGATCAGCAGAATGGCGAAAAATGTTTTGCCTTCTCAACCATTTCTTGGCTTCAAACTCCCATATCTCGCGAACGGATTGACCTAACCCAAAGATTCCTGTTGCGTGTGAAAGTAGAAACTCGCCCGATTACAACGGTATGTGTATTTTTTCCCTAGGCCATTCTGGTTAAGCGTTTGGAGCAGCAGAATTGCGAAAAATGTTTTGCCTTCTCAACCATTTCTTGGCTTCAAACTCCCATATCTCGCGAACGGATTGACCTCACCCAAAAATTCCTGTTGCGTGTGAAAGTAGAAACTCGCCCGATTACAACGGTATGTGTGTTTTTTCCCTAGCCCATTCTGGTTAAGCGTTTGGAGCAGGAGAATTGCGAACAATTTTTTGCCTTCTCAACCATTTCTTGGCTTCAAACTCCCATATCTCGCGAACGGATTGGCCCAATCCAAAAATTCCAGTTGCGTCTGGAAGCAGAAACTCGCCCGCTTACAACGGTATGTGTATTTTTTCCGTAGGCTATTCTGGTTAAGCGTTTGGAGCAGCAGAAGGGCGGAAACTTTGTTGTCTTCTTAACCATTTCTTGGCTTCAAACTCCCATATCTCGCGAACGGATTGACCTAACCCAAAAATTCCTGTTGCGTGTGAAAGTAGAAACTCGCCCGATTACAATGGTATGTGTATTTTTTCCCTAGGCCATTCTGGTTAAGCGTTTGGATCAGCAGAATTGCGAAAAATGTTTTGCCTTCTCAACCATTTCTTGGCTTCAAACTCCCATATCTCGCGAACGGATTGACCTAACCCAAAAATCCCTATTGTAACTGAAAGTGGAAACTCGCCCGATTACAACGGTATGTGTATTTTTTCCCTAGGCCATTCTGGTTAAGCGTTTGGAGCAGCAGAGTTGCGAAAACTTTGATGTCTTCTTAACCATTTCTTGGCTTCAAACTCCCATATCTCGCGAACGGATTGACCTAACCCAAAAATTCCTGTTGCGTGTGAAAGTAGAAACTCGCCCGATTACAACGGTATGTGTATTTTTTCCCTAGGCCATTCTGGTTAAGCGTTTGGATCAGCAGAATTGCGAAAAATGTTTTGCCTTCTCAACCATTTCTTGGCTTCAAACTCCCATATCTCGCGAACGGATTGACCTAATCCAAAAATTCCTATTGTATCTGAAAGTAGCAACTCGCCCGATTACAACGGTATGTGTATTTTTTCCCTAGGCGATTCTGGTTAAGCGTTTGGAGCAGCAGAATTGCGAAAAATTTTTTTCCTTCTCAACCATTTCTTGGCTTCAAACTCCCATATCTCGCGAACGGATTGACCTAATCCAAAAATTCCTATTGTATCTGAAAGTAGCAACTCGCCCGATTACAACGGTATGTGTATTTTTTCCCTAGGCCATTCTGGTTAAGCGTTTGGATCAGCAGAATTGCGAAAAATTTTTTGCCTTCTCAACCATTTCTTGGCTTCAAACTCCCATATCTCGCGAAAGGATTGACCTAATCCAAAAATTCCTATTGTATCTGAAAGTAGCAACTCGCCCGATTACAACGGTATGTGTATTTTTTCCCTAGGCGATTCTGGTTAAGCGTTTGGAACAGCAGAATTGCGAAAAATTTTTTGCCTTCTCAACCATTTCTTGGCTTCAAACTCCCATATCTCGCGAACGGATTGACCTAATCCAAAAATTCCTATTGTATCTGAAAGTAGCAACTCGCCCGATTACAACGGTATGTGTATTTTTTCCCTAGGCGATTCTGGTTAAGCGTTTGGAACAGCAGAATTGCGAAAAATTTTTTGCCTTCTCAACCATTTCTTGGCTTCAAACTCCCATATCTCGCGAAAGGATTGACCTAACCCAAAAATTCCTGTTGCGTCTGAAAGTAGAAACTCGCCCGATTACATCGGTATGTGTATTTTTTCCCTAGGCCATTCTGGTTAAGCTTTTGGAGCCGCAGAATTGCGAAAACTTTGTTGTCTTCTTAACCATTTCTTGGCTTCAAACTCCCATATCTCGCGAACGGATTGACCTAACCCCAAAATTCCTGTTGCGTGTGAAAGTAGAAACTCGCCCGATTACAACGGTATGTGTATTTTTTCCCTAGGCCATTCTGGTTAAGCGTTTGGATCAGCAGAATTGCGAAAAATGTTTTGCCTTCTCAACCATTTCTTGGCTTCAAACTCCCATCTCTCGCGAACGGATTGACCTAACCCAAAAATTGCTGTTGCGTGTGAAAGTAGAAACTCGCCCGATTACAACGGTATGTGTGTTTTTTCCTTAGCCCATTCTGGTTAAGCGTTTGGACCAGCAGAATTGCGAAAAATGTTTTGCCTTCTCAACCATTTCTTGGCTTCAAACTCCCATATCTCGCGAACGGATTGACCTAACCCAAAAATTTCTATTGCATCTGAAAGTAGAAACACGCCCGGTTACAACGGTATGTGTATTTTTTCCCTAGGCCATTCTGGTTAAGCGTTTGGATCAGCAGAATTGCGAAAAATGTTTTGCCTTCTCAACCATTTCTTGGCTTCAAACTCCCATATCTCGCGAACAGATTGACCTAACCCAAAAATTCCTGTTGCGTGTGAAAGTAGAAACTCGCCCGATTACAATGGTATGTGTATTTTTTCCCTAGGCCATTCTGGTTAAGCGTTTGGATCAGCAGAATTGCGAAAAATGTTTTGCCTTCTCAACCATTTCTTGGCTTCAAACTCCCATATCTCGCGAACGGATTGACCTAACCCGAAAATTCCTGTTGCGTGTGAAAGTAGAAACTCGCCCGATTACAACGGTATGTGTATTTTTTCCCTAGGCCATTCTTGTTAAGCGTATGGAGCAGCAGAATGGCGAAAAATTTTTTGCCTTCTCAACTATTTCTTGGCTTCAAACTCCCATATCTCGCGAACGCATTGACCTAACCCAAAAATTCCTGTTGCGTCTTTAAGTAGATGCTCGCCCGATTATAACGGTATGTGTATTTTTTCCCTAGGCCATTCTGGTTAAGCGTTTGGAGCAGCAGAAGTGCGAAAACTTTGTTGTCTTCTTAACCATTTCTTGGCTTCAAACTCCCATATCTCGCGAACGGATTGACCTAACCCAAAAATTCCTGTTGCGTGTGAAAGTAGAAACTCGCCCGATTACAATGGTATGTGTATTTTTTCCCTAGGCCATTCTGGTTAAGCGTTTGGATCAGCAGAATTGCGAAAAATGTTTTGCCTTCTCAACCATTTCTTGGCTTCAAACTCCCATATCTCGCGAACGGATTGACCTAACCCGAAAATTCCTGTTGCGTGTGAAAGTAGAAACTCGCCCGATTACAACGGTATGTGTGTTTTTTCCTTAGCCCATTCTGGTTAAGCGTTTGGATCAGCAGAATTGCGAAATATGTTTTGCCTTCTCAACCATTTCTTGGCTTCAAACTCCCATATCTCGCGAACGGATTGACCTAACCCGAAAAATTTCTATTGCATCTGAAAGTAGAAACACGCCCCGTTACAACGGTATGTGTAATTTTCCCTAGCCCATTCTGGTTAAGCGTTTGGATCAGCAGAATTGCGAAAAATGTTTTGCCTTCTCAACCATTTCTTGGCTTCAAACTCCCATATCTCGCGAACGGATTGACCTAACCCAAAAATCCCTATTGTAACTGAAAGTGGAAACTCGCCCGATTACAACGGTATGTGTATTTTTTCCCTAGGCCACTCTGGTTAAGCATTTGAAGCAGCTGAATTGCGAAAAATTTTTTGCCTTCTCAACCATTTCTTGGCTTCAAACTCCCGTATCTCGCGAACGGATTGGCCTAACCCAAAAATTCCAGTTGCGTGTGAAAGTAGAAACTCGCCCGATTACAACGGTATGTGTGTTTTTTCCCTAGGCCATTCTGGTTAAGCGTTTGGATCAGCAGAATTGCGAAAAATGTTTTGCCTTCTCAACCATTTCTTGGCTTCAAACTCCCATATCTCGCGAACGGATTGACCTAACCCAAAAATTCCTATTGCATCTGAAAGTCGAAACTCGCCCGATTACAACGGTATGTGTATTTTTTCCCTAGGCCATTCTTGTTAAGCGTATGGAGCAGCAGAATGGCGAAAAATTTTTTGCCTTCTCAACCATTTCTTGGCTTCAAACTCCCATATCTCGCGAACGCATTGACCTAACCCAAAAATTCCTGTTGCGTCTTTAAGTAGATGCTCGCCCGATTACAACGGTATGTGTATTTTTTCCCTAGGCCATTCTGGTTAAGCGTTTGGAGCAGCAGAAGTGCGAAAACTTTGTTGTCTTCTTAACCATTTCTTGGCTTCAAACTCCCATATCTCGCGAACGGATTGACCTAACCCAAAAATTCCTGTTGCGTGTGAAAGTAGAAACTCGCCCGATTACAATGGTATGTGTATTTTTTCCCTAGGCCATTCTGGTTAAGCGTTTGGATCAGCAGAATTGCGAAAAATGTTTTGCCTTCTCAACCATTTCTTGGCTTCAAACACCCATATCTCGCGAACGGATTGACCTAACCCGAAAATTCCTGTTGCGTGTGAAAGTAGAAACTCGCCCGATTACAACGGTATGTGTGTTTTTTCCTTAGCCCATTCTGGTTAAGCGTTTGGATCAGCAGAATTGCGAAATATGTTTTGCCTTCTCAACCATTTCTTGGCTTCAAACTCCCATATCTCGCGAACGGATTGACCTAACCCGAAAAATTTCTATTGCATCTGAAAGTAGAAACACGCCCCGTTACAACGGTATGTGTAATTTTCCCTAGCCCATTCTGGTTAAGCGTTTGGATCAGCAGAATTGCGAAAAATGTTTTGCCTTCTCAACCATTTCTTGGCTTCAAACTCCCATATCTCGCGAACGGATTGACCTAACCCAAAAATCCCTATTGTAACTGAAAGTGGAAACTCGCCCGATTACAACGGTATGTGTATTTTTTCCCTAGGCCACTCTGGTTAAGCATTTGAAGCAGCTGAATTGCGAAAAATTTTTTGCCTTCTCAACCATTTCTTGGCTTCAAACTCCCGTATCTCGCGAACGGATTGGCCTAACCCAAAAATTCCTGTTGCGTGTGGAAGTAGAAACTCGCCCGATTACAACGGTATGTGTGTTTTTTCCGTAGCCTATTCTGGTTAAGCGTTTGGCATAGGAGAATTGCGAAAAATTTTTTGCCTTCTCAACCATTTCTTGGCTTCAAACTCCCATATCTCGCGAACGGATTGGCCTAACCCAAAAATCCCAATTGTAACTGAAAGTGGAAACTCGCCCGATTACAACGGTATGTGTATTTTTTCCCTTGGCCACTCTGGTTAAGCATTTGAAGCAGTAGAATTGCGAAAAAATTTTTGCCGTCTCAACCATTTCTTAGCTTCAAAGTCCCATATCTCGCGAACGGATTGACCTAACCCAAAAATTCCTATTGTATCTGAAAATAGAAACTCGCCCGTTTACAACGGTATGTGTATTTTTTCCCTAGGCCATTCTGGTTAAGTATTTGAAGCAGCTGAATTGCGAAAAAATTTTTGCCGTCTCAACCATTTCTTGGCTTGAAACTCCCATATCTCGCGAACGCATTGACCTAACCCGAAAATTCCTGTTGCGTCTTTAAGTAGAAACTCGCCCGATTACAACAGTATGTGTATTTTTTCCTTAGGCCATTCTGGTTAAGCGTTTGGAGCAGCCGAATTGCGAAAACTTTGTTGTCTTATTAACCACTTCTTGGCTTCAAACTCCCATATCTCGCGAACGGATTGACCTAACCCAAAAATTCCTGTTGCGTGTGAAAGTAGAAACTCGCCCGATTACAACGGTATGTGTATTTTTTCCCTAGGCCATTCTGGTTAAGCGTTTGGAGCAGCAGAGTTGCGAAAAATTTGTTGTCTTCTCAAACACTTCTTAGCTACAAAGTCCCATATCTCGCGAACGGATTGACTTAACCCAAAAATTCCTATTGCATCTGAAAGTAGAAACTCGCCCGATTACAACGGTATGTGTATTTTTTCCCTAGGCCATTCTGGTTAAGCGTTTGGAGCAGGAGAATTGCGAAAAATTTTTTGCCTTCTCAAACATTTCTTGGCTTCAAACTCCCATATCTCGCGAACGGATTGGCCTAACCCAAAAATTCCAGTTGCGTGTGAAAGTAGAAACTCGCCCGATTACAACGGTATGTGTGTTTTTTCCCTAGGCCATTCTGGTTAAGCGTTTGGATCAGCAGAATTGCGAAAAATGTTTTGCCTTCTCAACCATTTCTTGGCTTCAAACTCCCATATCTCGCGAACGGATTGACCTAACCCAAAAATTCCTGTTCCGTGTGAAAGTAGAAACTCGCCCGATTACAACGGTATGTGTGTTTTTTCCGCAGCCCATTCTGGTTAAGCGTTTGGAGCAGCAGAATTGCGAAAAATTTGTTGTCTTCTTAACCATTTCTTAGCTTCGGAGTCCCATATCTCGCGAACGGATTGACCAAACCCAAAGATTCCTGCTGCGTCTGAAAGTAGAAAATCGCCCGATTACAACAGTATGCGTATTTTTTCCCTAGGCCATTCTGGTTTAGCGTTTGGAGCAGCAGAATTGCGAAAAATGTTTTGCCTTCTCAACCATTTCTTGGTTTCAAACTCCCATATCTCGCGAACGGATTGACCTCACCCAAAAATTCCTGTTGCGTGTGGAAGTAGAAACTCGCCCGATTACAACGGTATGTGTGTTTTTTCCCTAGCCCATTCTGGTTAAGCGTTTGGAGCAGGAGAATTGCGAAAAATTTTTTGCCTTCTCAACCATTTCTTGGCTTCAAACTCCCATATCTCGCGAACGGATTGGCCTAACCCAAAAATTCCAGTTGCGTCTGGAAGTGGAAACTCGCCCGATTACAATGGTATGTGTATTTTTTCCCTAGGCCACTCTGGATAAGCATTTGAAGCAGTAGAATTGCGAAAATATTTTTGCCGTCTCAACCATTTCTTAGCTTCAAAGTCCCATATCTCGCGAACGGATTGACCTGACCCAAAAATTCCTATTGTAACTGAAAGTAGAAACTCGCCCGATTACAACGGTATGTGTATTTTTTCCCTAGGCCATTCTGGTTAAGCATTTGAAGCAGCTGAATTGCGAAAAAATTTTTGCCGTCTCAATCATTTCTTGGCTTCAAACTCCCATTTCTCGCGAACGGATTGACCTAACCCAAAAATTCCTATTGCATCTGAAAGTCGAAACTCGCCCGATTACAACGGTATGTGTATTTTTTCCCTAGGCCATTCTGGTTAAGCGTTTGGATCAGCAGAATTGCGAAAAATGTTTTGCCTTCTCAACCATTTCTTGGCTTCAAACTCCCATATCTCGCGAACGGATTGACCTAACCCGAAAATTCCTGTTGCGTGTGAAAGTAGAAACTCGCCCGATTACAACGGTATGTGTGTTTTTTCCTTAGCCCATTCTGGTTAAGCGTTTGGATCAGCAGAATTGCGAAATATGTTTTGCCTTCTCAACCATTTCTTGGCTTCAAACTCCCATATCTCGCGAACGGATTGACCTAACCCGAAAAATTTCTATTGCATCTGAAAGTAGAAACACGCCCGGTTGCAACGGTATGTGTAATTTTCCCTAGCCCATTCTGGTTAAGCGTTTGGATCAGCAGAATTGCGAAAAATGTTTTGCCTTCTCAACCATTTCTTGGCTTCAAACTCCCATATCTCGCGAACGGATTGACCTAACCCAAAAATCCCTATTGTAACTGAAAGTGGAAACTCGCCCGATTACAACGGTATGTGTATTTTTTCCCTAGGCCATTCTGGTTAAGTATTTGAAGCAGCTGAATTGCGAAAAATTTTTTGCCTTCTCAACCATTTCTTGGCTTCAAACTCCCATATCTCGCGAACGGATTGGCCTAACCCAAAAATTCCAGTTGCGTGTGAAAGTAGAAACTCGCCCGATTACAACGGTATGTGTGTTTTTTCCCTAGGCCATTCTGGTTAAGCGTTTGGATCAGCAGAATTGCGAAAAATGTTTTGCCTTCTCAACCATTTCTTGGCTTCAAACTCCCATATCTCGCGAACGGATTGACCTAACCCAAAAATTCCTATTGCATCTGAAAGTCGAAACTCGCCCGATTACAACGGTATGTGTATTTTTTCCCTAGGCCATTCTTGTTAAGCGTATGGAGCAGCAGAATGGCGAAAAATTTTTTGCCTTCTCAACCATTTCTTGGCTTCAAACTCCCATATCTCGCGAACGCATTGACCTAACCCAAAAATTCCTGTTGCGTCTTTAAGTAGATGCTCGCCCGATTACAACGGTATGTGTATTTTTTCCCTAGGCCATTCTGGTTAAGCGTTTGGAGCAGCAGAAGTGCGAAAACTTTGTTGTCTTCTTAACCATTTCATGGCTTCAAACTCCCATATCTCGCGAACGGATTGACCTAACCCAAAAATTCCTGTTGCGTGTGAAAGTAGAAACTCGCCCGATTACAATGGTATGTGTATTTTTTCCCTAGGCCATTCTGGTTAAGCGTTTGGATCAGCAGAATTGCGAAAAATGTTTTGCCTTCTCAACCATTTCTTGGCTTCAAACTCCCATATCTCGCGAACGGATTGACCTAACCCGAAAATTCCTGTTGCGTGTGAAAGTAGAAACTCGCCCGATTACAACGGTATGTGTGTTTTTTCCTTAGCCCATTCTGGTTAAGCGTTTGGATCAGCAGAATTGCGAAATATGTTTTGCCTTCTCAACCATTTCTTGGCTTCAAACTCCCATATCTCGCGAACGGATTGACCTAACCCGAAAAATTTCTATTGCATCTGAAAGTAGAAACACGCCCGGTTGCAACGGTATGTGTAATTTTCCCTAGCCCATTCTGGTTAAGCGTTTGGATCAGCAGAATTGCGAAAAATGTTTTGCCTTCTCAACCATTTCTTGGCTTCAAACTCCCATATCTCGCGAACGGATTGACCTAACCCAAAAATCCCTATTGTAACTGAAAGTGGAAACTCGCCCGATTACAACGGTATGTGTATTTTTTCCCTAGGCCACTCTGGTTAAGCATTTGAAGCAGCTGAATTGCGAAAAATTTTTTGCCTTCTCAACCATTTCTTGGCTTCAAACTCCCATATCTCGCGAACGGATTGGCCTAACCCAAAAATTCCAGTTGCGTGTGAAAGTAGAAACTCGCCCGATTACAACGGTATGTGTGTTTTTTCCCTAGGCCATTCTGGTTAAGCGTTTGGATCAGCAGAATTGCGAAAAATGTTTTGCCTTCTCAACCATTTCTTGGCTTCAAACTCCCATATCTCGCGAACGGATTGACCTAACCCAAAAATTCCTGCTGCGTCTGAAAGTAGAAACTCGCCCGATTACAACGGTATGCGTATTTTTTCCCTAGGCCATTCTGGTTAAGCGTTTGGAGCAGCAGAATTGCGAAAAATGTTTTGCCTTCTCAACCATTTCGTGGTTTCAAACTCCCATATCTCGCGAACGGATTGACCTCACCCAAAAATTCCTGTTGCGTGTGGAAGTAGAAACTCGCCCGATTACAACGGTATGTGTGTTTTTTCCGTAGCCCATTCTGGTTAAGCGTTTGGAATAGGAGAATTGCGAAAAATTTTTTGCCTTCTCAACCATTTCTTGGCTTCAAACTCCCATATCTCGCGAACGGATTGGCCTAACCCAAAAATTCCATTTGCGTCTGGAAGTAGAAACTCGCCCGATTACAACGGTATGTGTATTTTTTCTCTTAGCCATTCTGGTTAAGCGTTTGGAGCAGCAGAAGGGCGAAAACTTTGTTGTCTTCTTAACCATTTCTTGGCTTCAAACTCCCATATCTCGCGGACGGATTGACCTAGCCCAAAAATTCCTGTTGCGTGTGAAAGTAGAAACTCGCCCGATTACAACGGTATGTGTGTTTTTTCCCTAGGCCATTCTGGTTAAGCGTTTGGATCAGCAGAATTGCGAAAAATGTTTTGCCTTCTCAAACATTTCTTGGCTTCAAACTCCCATATCTCGCGAACGGATTGACCTAACCCAAAAATTCCTATTGTAACTGAAAGTGGAAACTCGCCCGATTACAATGGTATGTGTATTTTTTCCCTAGGCCACTCTGGTTAAGCATTTGAAGCAGTAGAATTGCGAAAATATTTTTGCCGTCTCAACCATTTCTTAGCTTCAAAGTCCCATATCTCGCGAACGGATTGACCTGACCCAAAAATTCCTATTGTAACTGAAAGTAGAAACTCGCCCGATTACAACGGTATGTGTATTTTTTCCCTAGGCCATTCTGGTTAAGCATTTGAAGCAGCTGAATTGCGAAAAAATTTTTGCCGTTTCAATCATTTCTTGGCTTCAAACTCCCATTTCTCGCGAACGGATTGACCTAACCCAAAAATTCCTATTGCATCTGAAAGTCGAAACTCGCCCGATTACAACGGTATGTGTATTTTTTCCCTAGGCCATTCTTGTTAAGCGTATGGAGCAGCAGAATGGCGAAAAATTTTTTGCCTTCTCAACCATTTCTTGGCTTCAAACTCCCATATCTCGCGAACGCATTGACCTAACCCAAAAATTCCTGTTGCGTCTTTAAGTAGATACTCGCCCGATTACAACGGTATGTGTATTTTTTCCCTAGGCCATTCTGGTTAAGCGTTTGGAGCAGCAGAAGTGCGAAAACTTTGTTGTCTTCTTAACCATTTCTTGGCTTCAAACTCCCATATCTCGCGAACGGATTGACCTAACCCAAAAATTCCTGTTGCGTGTGAAAGTAGAAACTCGCCCGATTACAATGGTATGTGTATTTTTTCCCTAGGCCATTCTGGTTAAGCGTTTGGATCAGCAGAATTGCGAAAAATGTTTTGCCTTCTCAACCATTTCTTGGCTTCAAACTCCCATATCTCGCGAACGGATTGACCTAACCCAAAAATCCCTATTGTAACTGAAAGTGGAAACTCGCCCGATTACAACGGTATGTGTATTTTTTCCCTAGGCCACTCTGGTTAAGCATTTGAAGCAGCTGAATTGCGAAAAATTTTTTGCCTTCTCAACCATTTCTTGGCTTCAAACTCCCATATCTCGCGAACGGATTGGCCTAACCCAAAAATTCCAGTTGCGTGTGAAAGTAGAAACTCGCCCGATTACAACGGTATGTGTGTTTTTTCCCTAGGCCATTCTGGTTAAGCGTTTGGATCAGCAGAATTGCGAAAAATGTTTTGCCTTCTCAACCATTTCTTGGCTTCAAACGCCCATATCTCGCGAACGGATTGACCTAACCCAAAAATTCCTATTGTAACTGAAAGTGGAAACTCGCCCGATTACAATGGTATGTGTATTTTTTCCCTAGGCCACTCTGGTTAAGCATTTGAAGCAGTAGAATTGCGAAAATATTTTTGCCGTCTCAACCATTTCTTAGCTTCAAAGTCCCATATCTCGCGAACGGATTGACCTGACCCAAAAATTCCTATTGTAACTGAAAGTAGAAACTCGCCCGATTACAACGGTATGTGTATTTTTTCCCTAGGCCATTCTGGTTAAGCATTTGAAGCAGCTGAATTGCGAAAAAATTTTTGCCGTTTCAATCATTTCTTGGCTTCAAACTCCCATTTCTCGCGAACGGATTGACCTAACCCAAAAATTCCTATTGCATCTGAAAGTCGAAACTCGCCCGATTACAACGGTATGTGTATTTTTTCCCTAGGCCATTCTTGTTAAGCGTATGGAGCAGCAGAATGGCGAAAAATTTTTTGCCTTCTCAACCATTTCTTGGCTTCAAACTCCCATATCTCGCGAACGCATTGACCTAACCCAAAAATTCCTGTTGCGTCTTTAAGTAGATACTCGCCCGATTACAACGGTATGTGTATTTTTTCCCTAGGCCATTCTGGTTAAGCGTTTGGAGCAGCAGAAGTGCGAAAACTTTGTTGTCTTCTTAACCATTTCTTGGCTTCAAACTCCCATATCTCGCGAACGGATTGACCTAACCCAAAAATTCCTGTTGCGTGTGAAAGTAGAAACTCGCCCGATTACAATGGTATGTGTATTTTTTCCCTAGGCCATTCTGGTTAAGCGTTTGGATCAGCAGAATTGCGAAAAATGTTTTGCCTTCTCAACCATTTCTTGGCTTCAAACTCCCATATCTCGCGAACGGATTGACCTAACCCAAAAATCCCTATTGTAACTGAAAGTGGAAACTCGCCCGATTACAACGGTATGTGTATTTTTTCCCTAGGCCACTCTGGTTAAGCATTTGAAGCAGCTGAATTGCGAAAAATTTTTTGCCTTCTCAACCATTTCTTGGCTTCAAACTCCCATATCTCGCGAACGGATTGGCCTAACCCAAAAATTCCAGTTGCGTGTGAAAGTAGAAACTCGCCCGATTACAACGGTATGTGTGTTTTTTCCCTAGGCCATTCTGGTTAAGCGTTTGGATCAGCAGAATTGCGAAAAATGTTTTGCCTTCTCAACCATTTCTTGGCTTCAAACGCCCATATCTCGCGAACGGATTGACCTAACCCAAAAATTCCTGCTGCGTCTGAAAGTAGAAACTCGCCCGATTACAACGGTATGCGTATTTTTTCCCTAGGCCATTCTGGTTAAGCGTTTGGAGCAGCAGAATTGCGAAAAATGTTTTGCCTTCTCAACCATTTCGTGGTTTCAAACTCCCATATCTCGCGAACGGATTGACCTCACCCAAATATTCCTGTTGCGTGTGGAAGTAGAAACTCGCCCGATTACAACGGTATGAGTGTTTTTTCCGTAGCCCATTCTGGTTAAGCGTTTGGAATAGGAGAATTGCGAAAAATTTTTTGCCTTCTCAACCATTTCTTGGCTTCAAACTCCCATATCTCGCGAACGGATTGGCCTAACCCAAAAATTCCATTTGCGTCTGGAAGTAGAAACTCGCCCGATTACAACGGTATCTGTATTTTTTCTCTTGGCCATTCTGGTTAAGCGTTTGGAGCAGCAGAAGGGCGAAAACTTTGTTGTCTTCTTAACCATTTCTTGGCTTCAAACTCCCATATCTCGCGGACGGATTGACCTAGCCCAAAAATTCCTGTTGCGTGTGAAAGTAGAAACTCGCCCGATTACAACGGTATGTGTGTTTTTTCCCTAGGCCATTCTGGTTAAGCGTTTGGATCAGCAGAATTGCGAAAAATGTTTTGCCTTCTCAAACATTTCTTGGCTTCAAACTCCCATATCTCGCGAACGGATTGACCTAACCCAAAAATTCCTATTGTAACTGAAAGTGGAAACTCGCCCGATTACAATGGTATGTGTATTTTTTCCCTAGGCCACTCTGGTTAAGCATTTGAAGCAGTAGAATTGCGAAAATATTTTTGCCGTCTCAACCATTTCTTAGCTTCAAAGTCCCATATCTCGCGAACGGTTTGACCTGACCCAAAAATTCCTATTGTAACTGAAAGTAGAAACTCGCCCGATTACAACGGTATGTGTATTTTTTCCCTAGGCCATTCTGGTTAAGCATTTGAAGCAGCTGAATTGCGAAAAAATTTTTGCCGTCTCAATCATTTCTTGGCTTCAAACTCCCATTTCTCGCGAACGGATTGACCTAACCCAAAAATTCCTATTGCATCTGAAAGTAGAAACTCGCCCGATTACAACGGTATGTGTGTTTTTTCCCTAGGCCATTCTGGTTAAGCGTTTGGATCAGCAGAATTGCGAAAAATGTTTTGCCTTCTCAAACATTTCTTGGCTTCAAACTCCCATATCTCGCGAACGGATTGACCTAACCCAAAAATTCCTATTGTAACTGAAAGTGGAAACTCGCCCGATTACAATGGTATGTGTATTTTTTCCCTAGGCCACTCTGGTTAAGCATTTGAAGCAGTAGAATTGCGAAAATATTTTTGCCGTCTCAACCATTTCTTAGCTTCAAAGTCCCATATCTCGCGAACGGTTTGACCTGTCCCAAAAATTCCTATTGTAACTGAAAGTAGAAACTCGCCCGATTACAACGGTATGTGTATTTTTTCCCTAGGCCATTCTGGTTAAGCATTTGAAGCAGCTGAATTGCGAAAAAATTTTTGCCGTCTCAATCATTTCTTGGCTTCAAACTCCCATTTCTCGCGAACGGATTGACCTAACCCAAAAATTCCTATTGCATCTGAAAGTCGAAACTCGCCCGATTACAACGGTATGTGTATTTTTTCCCTAGGCCATTCTTGTTAAGCGTATGGAGCAGCAGAATGGCGAAAAATTTTTTGCCTTCTCAACCATTTCTTGGCTTCAAACTCCCATATCTCGCGAACGCATTGACCTAACCCAAAAATTCCTGTTGCGTCTTTAAGTAGATACTCGCCCGATTACAACGGTATGTGTATTTTTTCCCTAGGCCATTCTGGTTAAGCGTTTGGAGCAGCAGAAGTGCGAAAACTTTGTTGTCTTCTTAACCATTTCTTGGCTTCAAACTCCCATATCTCGCGAACGGATTGACATAACCCAAAAATTCCTGTTGCGTGTGAAAGTAGAAACTCGCCCGATTACAATGGTATGTGTATTTTTTCCCTAGGCCATTCTGGTTAAGCGTTTGGAACAGCAGAATTGCGAAAAATGTTTTGCCTTCTCAACCATTTCTTGGCTTCAAACTCCCATATCTCGCGAACGGATTGACCTAACCCGAAAATTCCTGTTGCGTGTGAAAGTAGAAACTCGCACGATTACAACGGTATGTGTGTTTTTTCCTTAGCCCATTCTGGTTAAGCGTTTGGATCAGCAGAATTGCGAAATATGTTTTGCCTTCTCAACCATTTCTTGGCGTCAAACTCCCATATCTCGCGAACGGATTGACCTAACCCAAAAAATTTCTATTGCATCTGAAAGTAGAAACACGCCCGGTTACAACGGTATTTGTAATTTTCCCTAGCCCATTCTGGTTAAGCGTTTGGATCAGCAGAATTGCGAAAAATGTTTTGCCTTCTCAACCATTTCTTGGCTTCAAACTCCCATATCTCGCGAACGGATTGACCTAACCCAAAAATCCCTATTGTAACTGAAAGTGGAAACTCGCCCGATTACAACGGTATGTGTATTTTTTCCCTAGGCCACTCTGGTTAAGCATTTGAAGCAGTAGAATTGCGAAAAAATTTTTGCCGTCTCAACCATTTCTTAGCTTCAAAGTCCCATATCTCGCGAACGGATTGACCTAAACCAAAAATTCCTATTGTATCTGAAAATAGAAACTCACCCGATTACAACGGTATGTGTATTTTTTCCCTAGGCCATTCTGGTTAAGTATTTGAAGCAGCTGAATTGCGAAAAATTTTTTGCCTTCTCAACCATTTCTTGGCTTCAAACTCCCATATCTCGCGAACGGATTGGCCTAACCCAAAAATTCCAGTTGCGTGTGAAAGTAGAAACTCGCCCGATTACAACGGTATGTGTGTTTTTTCCCTAGGCCATTCTGGTTAAGCGTTTGGATCAGCAGAATTGCGAAAAATGTTTTGCCTTCTCAACCATTTCTTGGCTTCAAACTCCCATATCTCGCGAACGGATTGACCTAACCCAAAAATTCCTGCTGCGTCTGAAAGTAGAAACTCGCCCGATTACAACGGTATGCGTATTTTTTCCCTAGGCCATTCTGGTTAAGCGTTTGGAGCAGCAGAATTGCGAAAAATGTTTTGCCTTCTCAACCATTTCGTGGTTTCAAACTCCCATATCTCGCGAACGGATTGACCTCACCCAAAAATTCCTGTTGCGTGTGGAAGTAGAAACTCGCCCGATTACAACGGTATGTGTGTTTTTTCCGTAGCCCATTCTGGTTAAGCGTTTGGAATAGGAGAATTGCGAAAAATTTTTTGCCTTCTCAACCATTTCTTGGCTTCAAACTCCCATATCTCGCGAACGGATTGGCCTAACCCAAAAATTCTATTTGCGTCTGGAAGTAGAAACTCGCCCGATTACAACGGTATGTGTATTTTTTCTCTTGGCCATTCTGGTTAAGCGTTTGGAGCAGCAGAAGGGCGAAAACTTTGTTGTCTTCTTAACCATTTCTTGGCTTCAAACTCCCATATCTCGCGGACGGATTGACCTAGCCCAAAAATTCCTGTTGCGTGTGAAAGTAGAAACTCGCCCGATTACAACGGTATGTGTGTTTTTTCCCTAGGCCATTCTGGTTAAGCGTTTGGATCAGCAGAATTGCGAAAAATGTTTTGCCTTCTCAAACATTTCTTGGCTTCAAACTCCCATATCTCGCGAACGGATTGACCTAACCCAAAAATTCCTATTGTAACTGAAAGTGGAAACTCGCCCGATTACAATGGTATGTGTATTTTTTCCCTAGGCCACTCTGGTTAAGCATTTGAAGCAGTAGAATTGCGAAAATATTTTTGCCTTCTCAACCATTTCTTGGCTTCAAACTCCCATATCTCGCGAACGCATTGACCTAACCCAAAAATTCCTATTGCGTCTTTAAGTAGATACTCGCTCGATTACAACGGTATGTGTATTTTTTCCCTAGGCCATTCTGGTTAAGCGTTTGGAGCAGCAGAAGTGCGAAAATTTTGTTGTCTTCTTGACCATTTCTTGGCTTCAAACTCCCATATCTCGCGAACGGATTGACCTAACCCGAAAATTCCTGTTGCGTGTGAAAGTAGAAACTCGCCCGATTACAATGGTATGTGTATTTTTTCCCTAGGCCATTCTGGTTAAGCGTTTGGAACAGCAGAATTGCGAAAAATGTTTTGCCTTCTCAACCATTTCTTGGCTTCAAACTCCCATATCTCGCGAAAGGATTGACCTAACCCGAAAATTCCTGTTGCGTGTGAAAGTAGAAACTCGCCCGATTACAACGGTATGTGTGTTTTTTCCTTAGCCCATTCTGGTTAAGCGTTTGGATCAGCAGAATTGCGAAATATGTTTTGCCTTCTCAACCATTTCTTGGCGTCAAACTCCCATATCTCGCGAACGGATTGACCTAACCCAAAAAATTTCTATTGCATCTGAAAGTAGAAACACGCCCGGTTACAACGGTATTTGTAATTTTCCCTAGCCCATTCTGGTTAAGCGTTTGGATCAGCAGAATTGCGAAAAATGTTTTGCCTTCTCAACCATTTCTTGGCTTCAAACTCCCATATCTCGCGAACGGATTGACCTAACCCAAAAATCCCTATTGTAACTGAAAGTGGAAACTCGCCCGATTACAACGGTATGTGTATTTTTTCCCTAGGCCACTCTGGTTAAGCATTTGAAGCAGTAGAATTGCGAAAAAATTTTTGCCGTCTCAACCATTTCTTAGCTTCAAAGTCCCATATCTCGCGAACGGATTGACCTAAACCAAAAATTCCTATTGTATCTGAAAATAGAAACTCACCCGATTACAACGGTATGTGTATTTTTTCCCTAGGCCATTCTGGTTAAGTATTTGAAGCAGCTGAATTGCGAAAAATTTTTTGCCTTCTCAACCATTTCTTGGCTTCAAACTCCCATATCTCGCGAACGGATTGGCCTAACCCAAAAATTCCAGTTGCGTGTGAAAGTAGAAACTCGCCCGATTACAACGGTATGTGTGTTTTTTCCCTAGGCCATTCTGGTTAAGCGTTTGGATCAGCAGAATTGCGAAAAATGTTTTGCCTTCTCAACCATTTCTTGGCTTCAAACTCCCATATCTCGCGAACGGATTGACCTAACCCAAAAATTCCTATTGTAACTGAAAGTGGAAACTCGCCCGATTACAATGGTATGTGTATTTTTTCCCTAGGCCACTCTGGTTAAGCATTTGAAGCAGTAGAATTGCGAAAATATTTTTGCCTTCTCAACCATTTCTTGGCTTCAAACTCCCATATCTCGCGAACGCATTGACCTAACCCAAAAATTCCTATTGCGTCTTTAAGTAGATACTCGCTCGATTACAACGGTATGTGTATTTTTTCCCTAGGCCATTCTGGTTAAGCGTTTGGAGCAGCAGAAGTGCGAAAATTTTGTTGTCTTCTTGACCATTTCTTGGCTTCAAACTCCCATATCTCGCGAACGGATTGACCTAACCCGAAAATTCCTGTTGCGTGTGAAAGTAGAAACTCGCCCGATTACAATGGTATGTGTATTTTTTCCCTAGGCCATTCTGGTTAAGCGTTTGGAACAGCAGAATTGCGAAAAATGTTTTGCCTTCTCAACCATTTCTTGGCTTCAAACTCCCATATCTCGCGAAAGGATTGACCTAACCCGAAAATTCCTGTTGCGTGTGAAAGTAGAAACTCGCCCGATTACAACGGTATGTGTGTTTTTTCCTTAGCCCATTCTGGTTAAGCGTTTGGATCAGCAGAATTGCGAAATATGTTTTGCCTTCTCAACCATTTCTTGGCGTCAAACTCCCATATCTCGCGAACGGATTGACCTAACCCAAAAAATTTCTATTGCATCTGAAAGTAGAAACACGCCCGGTTACAACGGTATTTGTAATTTTCCCTAGCCCATTCTGGTTAAGCGTTTGGATCAGCAGAATTGCGAAAAATGTTTTGCCTTCTCAACCATTTCTTGGCTTCAAACTCCCATATCTCGCGAACGGATTGACCTAACCCAAAAATCCCTATTGCGTCTTTAAGTAGATACTCGCTCGATTACAACGGTATGTGTATTTTTTCCCTAGGCCATTCTGGTTAAGCGTTTGGAGCAGCAGAAGTGCGAAAATTTTGTTGTCTTCTTGACCATTTCTTGGCTTCAAACTCCCATATCTCGCGAACGGATTGACCTAACCCGAAAATTCCTGTTGCGTGTGAAAGTAGAAACTCGCCCGATTACAATGGTATGTGTATTTTTTCCCTAGGCCATTCTGGTTAAGCGTTTGGAACAGCAGAATTGCGAAAAATGTTTTGCCTTCTCAACCATTTCTTGGCTTCAAACTCCCATATCTCGCGAAAGGATTGACCTAACCCGAAAATTCCTGTTGCGTGTGAAAGTAGAAACTCGCCCGATTACAACGGTATGTGTGTTTTTTCCTTAGCCCATTCTGGTTAAGCGTTTGGATCAGCAGAATTGCGAAATATGTTTTGCCTTCTCAACCATTTCTTGCGTCAAACTCCCATATCTCGCGAACGGATTGACCTAACCCAAAAAATTTCTATTGCATCTGAAAGTAGAAACACGCCCGGTTACAACGGTATTTGTAATTTTTCCCTAGCCCATTCTGGTTAAGCGTTTGGATCAGCAGAATTGCGAAAAATGTTTTGCCTTCTCAACCATTTCTTGGCTTCAAACTCCCATATCTCGCGAACGGATTGACCTAACCCAAAAATCCCTATTGCAACTGAAAGTGGAAACTCGCCCGATTACAACGGTATGTGTATTTTTTCCCTAGGCCACTCTGGTTAAGCATTTGAAGCAGTAGAATTGCGAAAAAATTTTTGCCGTCTCAACCATTTCTTAGCTTCAAAGTCCCATATCTCGCGAACGGATTGACCTAAACCAAAAATTCCTATTGTATCTGAAAATAGAAACTCACCCGATTACAACGGTATGTGTATTTTTTCCCTAGGCCATTCTGGTTAAGTATTTGAAGCAGCTGAATTGCGAAAAATTTTTTGCCTTCTCAACCATTTCTTGGCTTCAAACTCCCATATCTCGCGAACGGATTGGCCTAACCCAAAAATTCCAGTTGCGTGTGAAAGTAGAAACTCGCCCGATTACAACGGTATGTGTGTTTTTTCCCTAGGCCATTCTGGTTAAGCGTTTGGATCAGCAGAATTGCGAAAAATGTTTTGCCTTCTCAACCATTTCTTGGCTTCAAACTCCCATATCTCGCGAACGGATTGACCTAACCCAAAAATTCCTATTGTAACTGAAAGTGGAAACTCGCCCGATTACAATGGTATGTGTATTTTTTCCCTAGGCCACTCTGGTTAAGCATTTGAAGCAGTAGAATTGCGAAAATATTTTTGCCTTCTCAACCATTTCTGGCTTCAAACTCCCATATCTCGCGAACGCATTGACCTAACCCAAAAATTCCTATTGCGTCTTTAAGTAGATACTCGCTCTATTACAACGGTATGTGTATTTTTTCCCTAGGCCATTCTGGTTAAGCGTTTTGGAGCAGCAGAAGTGCGAAAATTTTGTTGTCTTCTTGACCATTTCTTGGCTTCAAACTCCCATATCTCGCGAACGGATTGACCTAACCCGAAAATTCCTGTTGCGTGTGAAAGTAGAAACTCGCCCGATTACAATGGTATGTGTATTTTTTCCCTAGGCCATTCTGGTTAAGCGTTTGGAACAGCAGAATTGCGAAAAATGTTTTGCCTTCTCAACCATTTCTTGGCTTCAAACTCCCATATCTCGCGAAAGGATTGACCTAACCCGAAAATTCCTGTTGCGTGTGAAAGTAGAAACTCGCCCGATTACAACGGTATGTGTGTTTTTTCCTTAGCCCATTCTGGTTAAGCGTTTGGATCAGCAGAATTGCGAAATATGTTTTGCCTTCTCAACCATTTCTTGGCGTCAAACTCCCATATCTCGCGAACGGATTGACCTAACCCAAAAATCCCTATTGTAACTGAAAGTGGAAACTCGCCCGATTACAACGGTATGTGTATTTTTTCCCTAGGCCACTCTGGTTAAGCATTTGAAGCAGTAGAATTGCGAAAAAATTTTTGCCGTCTCAACCATTTCTTAGCTTCAAAGTCCCATATCTCGCGAACGGATTGACCTAAACCAAAAATTCCTATTGTATCTGAAAATAGAAACTCACCCGATTACAACGGTATGTGTATTTTTTCCCTAGGCCATTCTGGTTAAGTATTTGAAGCAGCTGAATTGCGAAAAATTTTTTGCCTTCTCAACCATTTCTTGGCTTCAAACTCCCATATCTCGCGAACGGATTGGCCTAACCCAAAAATTCCAGTTGCGTGTGAAAGTAGAAACTCGCCCGATTACAACGGTATGTGTGTTTTTTCCCTAGGCCATTCTGGTTAAGCGTTTGGATCAGCAGAATTGCGAAAAATGTTTTGCCTTCTCAACCATTTCTTGGCTTCAGACTCCCATATCTCGCGAACGGATTGACCTAACCCAAAAATTCCTGCTGCGTCTGAAAGTAGAAACTCGCCCGATTACAACGGTATGCGTATTTTTTCCCTAGGCCATTCTGGTTAAGCGTTTGGAGCAGCAGAATTGCGAAAAATGTTTTGCCTTCTCAACCATTTCGTGGTTTCAAACTCCCATATCTCGCGAACGGATTGACCTCACCCAAAATTTCCTGTTGCGTGTGGAAGTAGAAACTCGCCCGATTACAACGGTATGTGTGTTTTTTCCGTAGCCCATTCTGGTTAAGCGTTTGGATCAGCAGAATTGCGAAAAATGTTTTGCCTTCTCAACCATTTCTTGGCTTCAGACTCCCATATCTCGCGAACGGATTGACCTAACCCAAAAATTCCTGCTGCGTCTGAAAGTAGAAACTCGCCCGATTACAACGGTATGCGTATTTTTTCCCTAGGCCATTCTGGTTAAGCGTTTGGAGCAGCAGAATTGCGAAAAATGTTTTGCCTTCTCAACCATTTCGTGGTTTCAAACTCCCATATCTCGCGAACGGATTGACCTCACCCAAAAATTCCTGTTGCGTGTGAAAGTAGAAACTCGCCCGATTACAACGGTATGTGTGTTTTTTCCCTAGGCCATTCTGGTTAAGCGTTTGGATCAGCAGAATTGCGAAAAATGTTTTGCCTTCTCAAACATTTCTTGGCTTCAAACTCCCATATCTCGCGAACGGATTGACCTAACCCAAAAATTCCTATTGTAACTGAAAGTGGAAACTCGCCCGATTACAATGGTATGTGTATTTTTTCCCTAGGCCACTCTGGTTAAGCATTTGAAGCAGTAGAATTGCGAAAATATTTTTGCCTTCTCAACCATTTCTTGGCTTCAAACTCCCATATCTCGCGAACGCATTGACCTAACCCAAAAATTCCTATTGCGTCTTTAAGTAGATACTCGCTCGATTACAACGGTATGTGTATTTTTTCCCTAGGCCATTCTGGTTAAGCGTTTGGAGCAGCAGAAGTGCGAAAATTTTGTTGTCTTCTTGACCATTTCTTGGCTTCAAACTCCCATATCTCGCGAACGGATTGACCTAACCCGAAAATTCCTGTTGCGTGTGAAAGTAGAAACTCGCCCGATTACAATGGTATGTGTATTTTTTCCCTAGGCCATTCTGGTTAAGCGTTTGGAACAGCAGAATTGCGAAAAATGTTTTGCCTTCTCAACCATTTCTTGGCTTCAAACTCCCATATCTCGCGAAAGGATTGACCTAACCCGAAAATTCCTGTTGCGTGTGAAAGTAGAAACTCGCCCGATTACAACGGTATGTGTGTTTTTTCCTTAGCCCATTCTGGTTAAGCGTTTGGATCAGCAGAATTGCGAAATATGTTTTGCCTTCTCAACCATTTCTTGGCGTCAAACTCCCATATCTCGCGAACGGATTGACCTAACCCAAAAAATTTCTATTGCATCTGAAAGTAGAAACACGCCCGGTTACAACGGTATTTGTAATTTTCCCTAGCCCATTCTGGTTAAGCGTTTGGATCAGCAGAATTGCGAAAAATGTTTTGCCTTCTCAACCATTTCTTGGCTTCAAACTCCCATATCTCGCGAACGGATTGACCTAACCCAAAAATCCCTATTGTAACTGAAAGTGGAAACTCGCCCGATTACAACGGTATGTGTATTTTTTCCCTAGGCCACTCTGGTTAAGCATTTGAAGCAGTAGAATTGCGAAAAAATTTTTGCCGTCTCAACCATTTCTTAGCTTCAAAGTCCCATATCTCGCGAACGGATTGACCTAAACCAAAAATTCCTATTGTATCTGAAAATAGAAACTCACCCGATTACAACGGTATGTGTATTTTTTCCCTAGGCCATTCTGGTTAAGTATTTGAAGCAGCTGAATTGCGAAAAATTTTTTGCCTTCTCAACCATTTCTTGGCTTCAAACTCCCATATCTCGCGAACGGATTGGCCTAACCCAAAAATTCCAGTTGCGTGTGAAAGTAGAAACTCGCCCGATTACAACGGTATGTGTGTTTTTTCCCTAGGCCATTCTGGTTAAGCGTTTGGATCAGCAGAATTGCGAAAAATGTTTTGCCTTCTCAACCATTTCTTGGCTTCAAACTCCCATATCTCGCGAACGGATTGACCTAACCCAAAAATTCCTGCTGCGTCTGAAAGTAGAAACTCGCCCGATTACAACGGTATGCGTATTTTTTCCCTAGGCCATTCTGGTTAAGCGTTTGGAGCAGCAGAATTGCGAAAAATGTTTTGCCTTCTCAACCATTTCGTGGTTTCAAACTCCCATATCTCGCGAACGGATTGACCTCACCCAAAAATTCCTGTTGCGTGTGGAAGGAGAAACTCGCCCGATTACAACGGTATGTGTGTTTTTTCCGTAGCCCATTCTGGTTAAGCGTTTGGAATAGGAGAATTGCGAAAAATTTTTTGCCTTCTCAACCATTTCTTGGCTTCAAACTCCCATATCTCGCGAACGGATTGGCCTAACCCAAAAATTCCATTTGCGTCTGGAAGTAGAAACTCGCCCGATTACAACGGTATGTGTATTTTTTCTCTTGGCCATTCTGGTTAAGCGTTTGGAGCAGCAGAAGGGCGAAAACTTTTTTGCCTTCTCAACCATTTCTTGGCTTCAAACTCCCATATCTCGCGAACGGATTGGCCTAACCCAAAAATTCCATTTGCGTCTGGAAGTAGAAACTCGCCCGATTACAACGGTATGTGTATTTTTTCCCTAGGCCATTCTGGTTAAGCGTTTGGAGCAGCAGAAGTGCGAAAATTTTGTTGTCTTCTTGACCATTTCTTGGCTTCAAACTCCCATATCTCGCGAACGGATTGACCTAACCCGAAAATTCCTGTTGCGTGTGAAAGTAGAAACTCGCCCGATTACAATGGTATGTGTATTTTTTCCCTAGGCCATTCTGGTTAAGCGTTTGGAACAGCAGAATTGCGAAAAATGTTTTGCCTTCTCAACCATTTCTTGGCTTCAAACTCCCATATCTCGCGAACGGATTGACCTAACCCGAAAATTCCTGTTGCGTGTGAAAGTAGAAACTCGCCCGATTACAACGGTATGTGTGTTTTTTCCTTAGCCCATTCTGGTTAAGCGTTTGGATCAGCAGAATTGCGAAATATGTTTTGCCTTCTCAACCATTTCTTGGCGTCAAACTCCCATATCTCGCGAACGGATTGACCTAACCCAAAAAATTTCTATTGCATCTGAAAGTAGAAACACGCCCGGTTACAACGGTATTTGTAATTTTCCCTAGCCCATTCTGGTTAAGCGTTTGGATCAGCAGAATTGCGAAAAATGTTTTGCCTTCTCAACCATTTCTTGGCTTCAAACTCCCATATCTCGCGAACGGATTGACCTAACCCAAAAATCCCTATTGTAACTGAAAGTGGAAACTCGCCCGATTACAACGGTATGTGTATTTTTTCCCTAGGCCACTCTGGTTAAGCATTTGAAGCAGTAGAATTGCGAAAAAATTTTTGCCGTCTCAACCATTTCTTAGCTTCAAAGTCCCATATCTCGCGAACGGATTGACCTAAACCAAAAATTCCTATTGTATCTGAAAATAGAAACTCACCCGATTACAACGGTATGTGTATTTTTTCCCTAGGCCATTCTGGTTAAGTATTTGAAGCAGCTGAATTGCGAAAAATTTTTTGCCTTCTCAACCATTTCTTGGCTTCAAACTCCCATATCTCGCGAACGGATTGGCCTAACCCAAAAATTCCAGTTGCGTGTGAAAGTAGAAACTCGCCCGATTACAACGGTATGTGTGTTTTTTCCCTAGGCCATTCTGGTTAAGCGTTTGGATCAGCAGAATTGCGAAAAATGTTTTGCCTTCTCAACCATTTCTTGGCTTCAAACTCCCATATCTCGCGAACGGATTGACCTAACCCAAAAATTCCTGCTGCGTCTGAAAGTAGAAACTCGCCCGATTACAACGGTATGCGTATTTTTTCCCTAGGCCATTCTGGTTAAGCGTTTGGAGCAGCAGAATTGCGAAAAATGTTTTGCCTTCTCAACCATTTCGTGGTTTCAAACTCCCATATCTCGCGAACGGATTGACCTCACCCAAAAATTCCTGTTGCGTGTGGAAGTAGAAACTCGCCCGATTACAACGGTATGTGTGTTTTTTCCGTAGCCCATTCTGGTTAAGCGTTTGGAATAGGAGAATTGCGAAAAATTTTTTGCCTTCTCAACCATTTCTTGGCTTCAAACTCCCATATCTCGCGAACGGATTGGCCTAACCCAAAAATTCCATTTGCGTCTGGAAGTAGAAACTCGCCCGATTACAACGGTATGTGTATTTTTTCTCTTGGCCATTCTGGTTAAGCGTTTGGAGCAGCAGAAGGGCGAAAACTTTGTTGTCTTCTTAACCATTTCTTGGCTTCAAACTCCCATATCTCGCGGACGGATTGACCTAGCCCAAAAATTCCTGTTGCGTGTGAAAGTAGAAACTCGCCCGATTACAACGGTATGTGTGTTTTTTCCCTAGGCCATTCTGGTTAAGCGTTTGGATCAGCAGAATTGCGAAAAATGTTTTGCCTTCTCAAACATTTCTTGGCTACAAACTCCCATATCTCGCGAACGGATTGACCTAACCCAAAAATTCCTATTGTAACTGAAAGTGGAAACTCGCCCGATTACAATGGTATGTGTATTTTTTCCCTAGGCCACTCTGGTTAAGCATTTGAAGCAGTAGAATTGCGAAAATATTTTTGCCTTCTCAACCATTTCTTGGCTTCAAACTCCCATATCTCGCGAACGCATTGACCTAACCCAAAAATTCCTATTGCGTCTTTAAGTAGATACTCGCTCGATTACAACGGTATGTGTATTTTTTCCCTCGGCCATTCTGGTTAAGCGTTTGGAGCAGCAGAAGTGCGAAAATTTTGTTGTCTTCTTGACCATTTCTTGGCTTCAAACTCCCATATCTCGCGAACGGATTGACCTAACCCAAAAATTCCTGTTGCGTGTGAAAGTAGAAACTCGCCCGATTACAATGGTATGTGTATTTTTTCCCTAGGCCATTCTGGTTAAGCGTTTGGATCAGCAGAATTGCGAAAAATGTTTTGCCTTCTCAACCATTTCTTGGCTTCAAACTCCCATATCTCGCGAACGGATTGACCTAACCCAAAAAATTTCTATTGCATCTGAAAGTAGAAACACGCCCGGTTACAACGGTATGTGTAATTTTCCCTAGCCCATTCTGGTTAAGCGTTTGGATCAGCAGAATTGCGAAAAATGTTTTGCCTTCTCAACCATTTCTTGGCTTCAAACTCCCATATCTCGCGAACGGATTGACCTAATCCAAAAATTCCTATTGTAACTGAAAGTGGAAACCCGCCCGATTACAACGGTATGTGTATTTTTTCCCTAGGCCACTCTGGTTAAGCATTTGTAGCAGTAGAATTGCGAAAAAATTTTTGCCGTCTCAACCATTTCTTAGCTTCAAAGTCCCATATCTCGCGAACGGATTGACCTAACCCAAAAATTCCTATTGTAACTGAAAGTAGAAACTCGCCCGATTACAACGGTATGTGTATTTTTTCCCTAGGCCGATCTGGTTAAGCATTTGAAGCAGCTGAATTGCGAAAAAATTTTTGCCGTCTCAACCATTTCTTGGCTTCAAACTCCCATATCTCGCGAACGGATTGACCTAACCCAAAAATTCCTATTGCATCTGAAAGTCGAAACTCGCCCGATTACAACGGTATGTGTATTTTTTCCCTAGGCCATTCTGGTTAAGCGTTTGGAGCAGCAGAATTGCGAAAAATTTTTTGCCTTCTCAACCATTTCTTGGCTTCAAACTCCCATATCTCGCGAACGCATTGACCTAACCCAAAAATTCCTGTTGCGTCTTTAAGTAGAAACTCTCCCGATTACAACGGTATGTGTATTTTTTCCCTAGGCCACTCTGGTTATGCATTTGAAGCAGTAGAATTGCGAAAAAATTTTTGCCGTCTCAACCATTTCTTAGCTTCAAAGTCCCATATCACGCGAACGGATTGACCTAACCCAAAAATTCCTATTGTATCTGAAAATAGAAACTCGCCCGATTACAACGGTATGTGTATTTTTTCCCTAGGCCATTCTGGTTAAGTATTTGAAGCAGCTGAATTGCGAAAAAATTTTTGCCGTCTCAACCATTTCTTGGCTTCAAACTCCCATATCTCGCGAACGCTTTGACCTAACCCGAAAATTCCTGTTGCGTCTTTAAGTAGAAACTCGCCGGATTACAACGGTATGTGTATTTTTTCCCTAGCCCATTCTGGTTAAGCGTTTGGAGCAGCAGAATTGCCATAAATTTGTTGTCTTCTCAACCATATCTTGGCTTCAAACTCCCATATCTCGCGAACGGATTGACCTAATCCAAAAATTCATATTGCATCTGAAAGTAGAAACTCGCCCGATTACAACGGTATGTGTATTTTTTCCCTTGGCCATTCCGGTTAAGCGTTTGGAGCAGCAGAATTGCGAAAAATTTGTTGCCTTCTCAACCATTTCTTGGCTTCAAACTCCCATATCTCGCGAACGGATTGACCTAACCCAAAAATTCCTGTTGCCTGTGAGAGTAGATACTCGCCCGATTACAACGGTATGTGTATTTTTTCCCTAGGCCATTCTGGTTAAGCGTTTGGATCAGCAGAATTGCGAAAAATGTTTTGCCTTCTCAACCATTTCTTGGCTTCAAACTCCCACATCTCGCGAACGGATTGACCTAATCCAAAAATTCCTATTGTATCTGAAAGTAGAAACTCGCCCGATTACAACGGTATGTGTATTTTTTCCCTAGACCATTCTCGTTAAGCGTTTGGAGCAGCAGAGTTGCGAAAAATTTGTTGTCTTCTCAACCATTTCTTAGCTTCAAAGTACCACAACTTGCGAACGGATTGACCAAACACAGAAATTCCTGCTGCGTCTGAAAGTAGAAACTCGCCCGATTACAACGGTATGTGTATTTTTTCCCTAGGCCATTCTGGTTCAGCGTTTGGAGCAGCAGAATTGCAAAAATTTTTTGCTTTCTCAACCATTCCTTGGCTTCATACTCCCATATCTCGCGAACGGATTGACCTAACCCAAAAATTCCTGTTGTGTCTGAAAGTAGAAACTCGCCCGATTACAACGGTATGTGTATTTTTTCCGTAGGCGATTCTGGTTAAGCGTTTGGAGCAGCAGAAGTGCGAAAAATTTGTTGTCTTCTCAACCATTTCTTAGCTTCAAAGTCCCATATCTCGCGAACGGATTGACAAAACACGAAAATTCCTGCTGCGTCTGAAAGTAGAAACTCGCCCGATTACAACGTTATGCGTATTTTTTCCCTTGGCCATTCTGGTTAAGCGTTTGGAGCAGCAGAATTGCGAAAAATGTTTTGCCTTCTCAACCATTTCTTGGCTTGAAACTCCCATATCTCGCGAACGGATTGACCTAACCCAAAAATTCCTGTTGCGTGTGAAAGTAGAAACTCGCCCGATTACAACGGTATGTGTATTTTTTCCCTAGGCCATTCTGGTTAAGCGTTTGGATCAGCAGAATTGCGAAAAATTTTTTGCCTTCTCAACCATTTCTAGGCTTCAAACTCCCATATCTCGCGAACGGATTGGCCTAACCCAAAAATTCCAGTTGCGTCTGGAAGTAGAAACTCGCCCGATTACAACGGTATGTGTATTTTTTCCCTAGGCCATTCTGGTTAAGCGTTTGGAGCTGCAGAAGGGCGAAAACTTTGTTGTCTTCTTAACCATTTCTTGTCTTCAAACTCCCATATCTCGCGAACGGATTGACCTAACCCAAAAATTCCTGTTGCGTGTGAAAGTAGAAACTCGCCCGATTACAAAGGTATGTGTATTTTTTCCCTAGGCCCTTCTGGTTAAGCGTTTGGAGCAGCAGAATTGTGAAAAATTTTTTGCCTTCTCTACCATTTCTTGGCTTCAAACTCCCATATCTCGCGAACGGATTGACCTAACCCAAAAATTTCTATTGCATCTGAAAGTAGAAACACGCCCGATTACAACGGTATGTGTATTTTTTCCCTAGGCCATTCTGGTTAAGCGTTTGGAGCAGCAGAATTGCGAAAAATTTTTTGCCTTCTCAACTATTTCTTGGCTTCAAACTCCCATATCTCGCGAACGGATTGACCTAACCCAAAAATTCCTGTTGCCTGTGAAAATAGAAACTCGCCCGATTACAACGGTATGTGTATTTTTTCCCTAGGCCATTCTGGTTAAGCGTTTCAATCAGCAGAATTGCGAAAAATTTTTTGCCTTCTCAACCATTTCTAGGCTTCAAACTCCCATATCTTGCGAACGGATTGGCCTAACCCAAAAATTCCAGTTGCGTCTGGAAGTAGAAACTCGCCCGATTACAACGGTATGTGTATTTTTTCCCTAGGCCATTCTGGTTAAGCGTTTGGAGCTGCAGAAGGGCTAAAACTTTGTTCTCTTCTTAACCATTTCTTGTCTTCAAACTCCCATATCTCGCGAACGGATTGACCTAACCCAAAAATTCCTGTTGCGTGTGAAAGTAGAAACTCGCCCGATTACAACGGTATGTGTATTTTTTCCCTAGGCCATTCTGGTTAAGCGCTTGGATCAGCAGAATTGCGAAAAATGTTTTGCCTTCTCAACAATTTCTTGGCTTCAAACTCCCATATCTCGCGAACGGATTGACCTAACCCAAAAATTCCTATTGTAACTGAAAGTAGAAACTCGCCCGATTACAACGGTATGTGTATTTTTTCCCTAGGCCATTCTGGTTAAGCGTTTGGAACAGCAGAATTGCGAAAAATGTTTTGCCTTCTCAACCATTTCTTGGCTTCAAACTCCCATATCTCGCGAACGGATTGACCTAACCCGAAAATTCCTGTTGCGTGTGAAAGTAGAAACTCGCCCGATTACAATGGTATGTGTATTTTTTCCCTAGGCCATTCTGGTTAAGCGTTTGGAACAGCAGAATTGCGAAAAATGTTTTGCCTTCTCAACCATTTCTTGGCTTCAAACTCCCATATCTCGCGAACGGATTGACCTAACCCGAAAATTCCTGTTGCGTGTGAAAGTAGAAACTCGCCCGATTACAACGGTATGTGTGTTTTTTCCTTAGCCCATTCTGGTTAAGCGTTTGGATCAGCAGAATTGCGAAATATGTTTTGCCTTCTCAACCATTTCTTGGCGTCAAACTCCCATATCTCGCGAACGGATTGACCTAACCCAAAAAATTTCTATTGCATCTGAAAGTAGAAACACGCCCGGTTACAACGGTATTTGTAATTTTCCCTAGCCCATTCTGGTTAAGCGTTTGGATCAGCAGAATTGCGAAAAATGTTTTGCCTTCTCAACCATTTCTTGGCTTCAAACTCCCATATCTCGCGAACGGATTGACCTAACCCAAAAATCCCTATTGTAACTGAAAGTGGAAACTCGCCCGATTACAACGGTATGTGTATTTTTTCCCTAGGCCACTCTGGTTAAGCATTTGAAGCAGTAGAATTGCGAAAAAATTTTTGCCGTCTCAACCATTTCTTAGCTTCAAAGTCCCATATCTCGCGAACGGATTGACCTAAACCAAAAATTCCTATTGTATCTGAAAATAGAAACTCACCCGATTACAACGGTATGTGTATTTTTTCCCTAGGCCATTCTGGTTAAGTATTTGAAGCAGCTGAATTGCGAAAAATTTTTTGCCTTCTCAACCATTTCTTGGCTTCAAACTCCCATATCTCGCGAACGGATTGGCCTAACCCAAAAATTCCAGTTGCGTGTGAAAGTAGAAACTCGCCCGATTACAACGGTATGTGTGTTTTTTCCCTAGGCCATTCTGGTTAAGCGTTTGGATCAGCAGAATTGCGAAAAATGTTTTGCCTTCTCAACCATTTCTTGGCTTCAAACTCCCATATCTCGGGAACGGATTGACCTAACCCAAAAATTCCTGCTGCGTCTGAAAGTAGAAACTCGCCCGATTACAACGGTATGCGTATTTTTTCCCTAGGCCATTCTGGTTAAGCGTTTGGAGCAGCAGAATTGCGAAAAATGTTTTGCCTTCTCAACCATTTCGTGGTTTCAAACTCCCATATCTCGCGAACGGATTGACCTCACCCAAAAATTCCTGTTGCGTGTGGAAGTAGAAACTCGCCCGATTACAACGGTATGTGTGTTTTTTCCGTAGCCCATTCTGGTTAAGCGTTTGGAATAGGAGAATTGCGAAAAATTTTTTGCCTTCTCAACCATTTCTTGGCTTCAAACTCCCATATCTCGCGAACGGATTGGCCTAACCCAAAAATTCCATTTGCGTCTGGAAGTAGAAACTCGCCCGATTACAACGGTATGTGTGTTTTTTCCCTAGGCCATTCTGGTTAAGCGTTTGGATCAGCAGAATTGCGAAAAATGTTTTGCCTTCTCAAACATTTCTTGGCTTCAAACTCCCATATCTCGCGAACGGATTGACCTAACCCAAAAATTCCTATTGTAACTGAAAGTGGAAACTCGCCCGATTACAATGGTATGTGTATTTTTTCCCTAGGCCACTCTGGTTAAGCATTTGAAGCAGTAGAATTGCGAAAATATTTTTGCCTTCTCAACCATTTCTTGGCTTCAAACTCCCATATCTCGCGAACGCATTGACCTAACCCAAAAATTCCTATTGCGTCTTTAAGTAGATACTCGCTCGATTACAACGGTATGTGTATTTTTTCCCTAGGCCATTCTGGTTAAGCGTTTGGAGCAGCAGAATTGCGAAAATTTTGTTGTCTTCTTGACCATTTCTTGGCTTCAAACTCCTATATCTCGCGAACGGATTGACCTAACCCAAAAATTCCTGTTGCGTGTGAAAGTAGAAACTCGCCCGATTACAATGGTATGTGTATTTTTTCCCTAGGCCATTCTGGTTAAGCGTTTGGATCAGCAGAATAGCGAAAAATGTTTTGCCTTCTCAACCATTTCTTGGCTTCAAACTCCCATATCTCGCGAACGGATTGACCTAACCCAAAAAATTTCTATTGCATCTGAAAGTAGAAACACGCCCGGTTACAACGGTATGTGTAATTTTCCCTAGCCCATTCTGGTTAAGCGTTTGGATCAGCTGAATTGCGAAAAATGTTTTGCCTTCTCAACCATTTCTTGGCTTCAAACTCCCATATCTCGCGAACGGATTGACCTAACCCAAAAATCCCTATTGTAACTGAAAGTGGAAACTCGCCCGATTACAACGGTATGTGTATTTTTTCCCTAGGCCACTCTGGTTATGCATTTGAAGCAGTAGAATTGCGAAAAAATTTTTGCCGTCTCAACCATTTCTTAGCTTCAAAGTCCCATATCACGCGAACGGATTGACCTAACCCAAAAATTCCTATTGTATCTGAAAATAGAAACTCGCCCGATTACAACGGTATGTGTATTTTTTCCCTAGGCCATTCTGGTTAAGTATTTGAAGCAGCTGAATTGCGAAAAAATTTTTGCCGTCTCAACCATTTCTTGGCTTCAAACTCCCATATCTCGCGAACGCTTTGACCTAACCCGAAAATTCCTGTTGCGTCTTTAAGTAGAAACTCGCCCGATTACAACGGTATGTGTATTTTTTCCCTAGCCCATTCTGGTTAAGCGTTTGGAGCAGCAGAATTGCCATAAATTTGTTGTCTTCTCAACCATTCCTTGGCTTCAAACTCCCATATCTCGCGAACGGATTGACCTAATCCAAAAATTCATATTGCATCTGAAAGTAGAAACTCGCCCGATTACAACGGTATGTGTATTTTTTCCCTTGGCCATTCCGGTTAAGCGTTTGGAGCAGCAGAATTGCGAAAAATTTGTTGCCTTCTCAACCATTTCTTGGCTTCAAACTCCCATATCTCGCGAACGGATTGACCTAACCCAAAAATTCCTGTTGCCTGTGAGAGTAGAAACTCGCCCGATTACAACGGTATGTGTATTTTTTCCCTAAGCCATTCTGGTTAGGCGTTTGGATCAGCAGAATTGCGAAAAATGTTTTGCCTTCTCAACCATTTCTTGGCTTCAAACTCCCACATCTCGCGAACGGATTGACCTAATCCAAAAACTCCTATTGTATCTGAAAGTAGAAACTCGCCCGATTACAACGGTATGTGTATTTTTTCCCTAGACCATTCTCGTTAAGCGTTTGGAGCAGCAGAGTTGCGAAAAATTTGTTGTCTTCTCAACCATTTCTTAGCTTCAAAGTACCACAACTTGCGAACGGATTGACCAAACACAGAAATACCTGCTGCGTCTGAAAGTAGAAACTCGCCCGATTACAACGGTATGTGTATTTTTTCCCTAGGCCATTCTGGTTCAGCGTTTGGAGCAGCAGAATTGCGAAAAATTTTTTGCCTTCTCAACCATTTCTTGGCTTCAAACTCCCATATCTCGCGAACGGATTGACCTAACCCAAAAATTCCTGTTGCGTCTGAAAGTAGAAACTCGCCCGATTACAACGGTATGTGTATTTTTTCTCTAGGCCATTCTGGTTAAGCGTTTGGAGCAGGGGAGTGCGAAAACTATGTTGTCTTCTTAACCATTTCTTGGCTTCAAACTCCCATATCTCGCGAACGGATTGACCTAACCTAAAAATTCCTGTTGCGTATGAAAGTAGAAACTCGCCCGATTACAACGGTATGTGTGTTTTTTCCCTAGCCCATCCTGGTTAAGCGTTTGGAGCAGGAGAATTGCAAAAATTTTTTGCTTTCTCAACCATTCCTTGGCTTCATACTCCCATATCTTGCGAACGGATTGACCTAATCCAAAAATTCCTATTGCATCTGAAAGTAGAAACTCGCCCGATTACAACGGTATGTGTATTTTTTCCCTAGGCCATTCTGGTTAAGCGTTTGGAGCAGCAGAATTGCGAAAAATTTTTTGCCTTCTCAACAATTTCTTGGCTTCAAACTCCCATATCTCGCGAACGGATTGACCTAACCCAAAAATTCCTGTTGTGTCTGAAAGTAGAAACTCGCCCGATTACAACGGTATGTGTATTTTTTCCGTAGGCGATTCTGGTTAAGCGTTTGGAGCAGCAGAAGTGCGAAAAATTTGTTGTCTTCTCAACCATTTCTTAGCTTCAAAGTCCCATATCTCGCGAACGGATTGACAAAACACGAAAATTCCTGCTGCGTCTGAAAGTAGAAACTCGCCCGATTACAACGTTATGCGTATTTTTTCCCTTGGCCATTCTGGTTAAGCGTTTGGAGCAGCAGAATTGCGAAAAATGTTTTGCCTTCTCAACCATTTCTTGGCTTGAAACTCCCATATCTCGCGAACGGATTGACCTAACCCAAAAATTCCTGTTGCGTGTGAAAGTAGAAACTCGCCCGATTACAACGGTATGTGTATTTTTTCCCTAGGCCATTCTGGTTAAGCGTTTGGATCAGCAGAATTGCGAAAAATTTTTTGCCTTCTCAACCATTTCTAGGCTTCAAACTCCCATATCTCGCGAACGGATTGGCCTAACCCAAAAATTCCAGTTGCGTCTGGAAGTAGAAACTCGCCCGATTACAACGGTATGTGTATTTTTTCCCTAGGCCATTCTGGTTAAGCGTTTGGATCAGCAGAATTGCGAAAAATTTTTTGCCTTCTCAACCATTTCTAGGCTTCAAACTCCCATATCTCGCGAACGGATTGGCCTAACCCAAAAATTCCAGTTGCGTCTGGAAGTAGAAACTCGCCCGATTACAACGGTATGTGTATTTTTTCCCTAGGCCATTCTGGTTAAGCGTTTGGAGCAGCAGAATTGCGAAAAATTTTTTGCCTTCTCTACCATTTCTTGGCTTCAAACTCCCATATCTCGCGAACGGATTGACCTAACCCAAAAATTTCTATTGCATCTGAAAGTAGAAACACGCCCGATTACAACGGTATGTGTATTTTTTCCCTAGGCCATTCTGGTTAAGCGTTTGGAGCAGCAGAATTGCGAAAAATTTTTTGCCTTCTCAACTATTTCTTGGCTTCAAACTCCCATATCTCGCGAACGGATTGACCTAACCCAAAAATTCCTGTTGCCTGTGAAAGTAGAAACTCGCCCGATTACAACGGTATGTGTATTTTTTCCCTAGGCCATTCTGGTTAAGCGTTTCAATCAGCAGAATTGCGAAAAATTTTTTGCCTTCTCAACCATTTCTAGGCTTCAAACTCCCATATCTTGCGAACGGATTGGCCTAACCCAAAAATTCCAGTTGCGTCTGGAAGTAGAAACTCGCCCGATTACAACGGTATGTGTATTTTTTCCCTAGGCCATTCTGGTTAAGCGTTTGGAGCTGCAGAAGGGCTAAAACTTTGTTCTCTTCTTAACCATTTCTTGTCTTCAAACTCCCATATCTCGCGAACGGATTGACCTAACCCAAAAATTCCTGTTGCGTGTGAAAGTAGAAACTCGCCCGATTACAACGGTATGTGTATTTTTTCCCTAGGCCATTCTGGTTAAGCGCTTGGATCAGCAGAATTGCGAAAAATGTTTTGCCTTCTCAACAATTTCTTGGCTTCAAACTCCCATATCTCGCGAACGGATTGACCTAACCCAAAAATTCCTATTGTAACTGAAAGTAGAAACTCGCCCGATTACAACGGTATGTGTATTTTTTCCCTAGGCCACTCTGGGTAAGCATTTGTAGCAGTAGAATTGCGAAAAAATTTTTGCCGTCTCAACCATTTCTTAGCTTCAAAGTCCCATATCTCGCGAACGGATTGACCTAACCCAAAAATTCCTATTGTAACTGAAAGTAGAAACTCGCCCGATTACAACGGTATGTGTATTTTTTCCTTAGGCCAATCTGGTTAAACGTTTGGAGCAGCAGAATTGCGAAAAATTTTTTGCCTTCTCAACCATTTCTTGGCTTCAAACTCCCATATCTCGCGAACGCATTGACCTAACCCAAAAATTCCTGTTGCGTCTTTAAGTAGAAATTCGCCCGATTACAACGGTATGTGTGTTTTTTCCCTAGGCCATTCTGGTTAAGCGTTTGGAGCAGCAGAAGTGCGAAAACTTTGTTGTCTTCTTAACCATTTCTTGGTTTCAAACTCCCATATCTCGCGAACGGATTGACCTAACCCAAAAATTCCTGTTGCCTGTGAAGGTGGAAACTCGCCCGATAACAACGGTATGTGTATTTTTTACCTAGCCCATTCTGGTTAAGCGTTTGGAGCAGCAGAATTGCCAAAAATTTGTTGTCTTCTCAACCATTTCTTAGCTTCAAAGTCCCATATCTCGCGAACGGATTGACCTAACCCAAAAATTCCTAGTGCATCTGAAAGTAGAAACTCGCCCGATTACAACGGTATGTGTATTTTTTCCCTAGGCCATTCTGGTTAAGCGTTTGGAGCAGCAGAATTGCGAACAATTTTTTGCCTTCTCAACCATTCCTTGTCTTCAAACTCCCATATCTCGCGAACGGATTGACCTAACCCAAAAATTCCAGTTGCGTCTGGAAGTAGAAACTCGCCCGATTACAACGGTATGTGTATTTTTTCCCTAGGCCATTCTGGTTAAGCGTTTGGATCAGCAGAATTGCGAAAAATTTTTTGCCTTCTCAACCATTTCTAGGCTTCAAACTCCCATATCTCGCGAACGGATTGGCCTAACCCAAAAATTCCAGTTGCGTCTGGAAGTAGAATCTCGCCCGATTACAACGGTATGTGTATTTTTTCCCTAGGCCATTCTGGTTAAGCGTTTGGAGCTGCAGAAGGGCGAAAACTTTGTTGTCTTCTTAACCATTTCTTGTCTTCAAACTCCCATATCTCGCGAACGGATTGACCTAACCCAAAAATTCCTGTTGCGTGTGAAAGTAGAAACTCGCCCGATTACAAAGGTATGTGTATTTTTTCCCTAGGCCCTTCTGGTTAAGCGTTTGGAGCAGCAGAATTATGAAAAATTTTTTGCCTTCTCTACCATTTCTTGGCTTCAAACTCCCATATCTCGCGAACGGATTGACCTAACCCAAAAATTTCTATTGCATCTGAAAGTAGAAACACGCCCGATTACAACGGTATGTGTATTTTTTCCCTAGGCCATTCTGGTTAAGCGTTTGGAGCAGCAGAATTGCGAAAAATTTTTTGCCTTCTCAACTATTTCTTGGCTTCAAACTCCCATATCTCGCGAACGGATTGACCTAACCCAAAAATTCCTGTTGCCTGTGAAAGTAGAAACTCGCCCGATTACAACGGTATGTGTATTTTTTCCCTAGGCCATTCTGGTTAAGCGTTTCAATCAGCAGAATTGCGAAAAATTTTTTGCCTTCTCAACCATTTCTAGGCTTCAAACTCCCATATCTCGCGAACGGATTGGCCTAACCCAAAAATTCCAGTTGCGTCTGGAAGTAGAAACTCGCCCGATTACAACGGTATGTGTATTTTTTCCCTAGGCCATTCTGGTTAAGCGTTTGGAGCTGCAGAAGGGCTAAAACTTTGTTCTCTTCTTAACCATTTCTTGTCTTCAAACTCCCATATCTCGCGAACGGATTGACCTAACCCAAAAATTCCTGTTGCGTGTGAAAGTAGAAACTCGCCCGATTACAACGGTATGTGTATTTTTTCCCTAGGCCATTCTGGTTAAGCGCTTGGATCAGCAGAATTGCGAAAAATGTTTTGCCTTCTCAACAATTTCTTGGCTTCAAACTCCCATATCTCGCGAACGGATTGACCTAACCCAAAAATTCCTATTGTAACTGAAAGTAGAAACTCGCCCGATTACAACGGTATGTGTATTTTTTCCCTAGGCCACTCTGGGTAAGCATTTGTAGCAGTAGAATTGCGAAAAAATTTTTGCCGTCTCAACCATTTCTTAGCTTCAAAGTCCCATATTTCGCGAACGGATTGACCTAACCCAAAAATTCCTATTGTAACTGAAAGTAGAAACTCGCCCGATTACAACGGTATGTGTATTTTTTCCTTAGGCCAATCTGGTTAAGCGTTTGGAGCAGCAGAATTGCGAAAAATTTTTTGCCTTCTCAACCATTTCTTGGCTTCAAACTCCCATATCTCGCGAACGCATTGACCTAACCCAAAAATTCCTGTTGCGTCTTTAAGTAGAAACTCGCCCGATTACAACGGTATGTGTGTTTTTTCCCTAGGCCATTCTGGTTAAGCGTTTGGAGCAGCAGAAGTGCGAAAACTTTGTTGTCTTCTTAACCATTTCTTGGCTTCAAACTCCCATATCTCGCGAACGGATTGACCTAACCCAAAAATTCCTGTCGCCTGTGAAGGTGGAAACTCGCCCGATAACAACGGTATGTGTATTTTTTACCTAGCCCATTCTGGTTAAGCGTTTGGAGCAGCAGAATTGCCAAAAATTTGTTGTCTTCTCAACCATTTCTTAGCTTCAAAGTCCCATATCTCGCGAACGGATTGACCTAACCCAAAAATTCCTAGTGCATCTGAAAGTAGAAACTCGCCCGATTACAACGGTATGTGTATTTTTTCCCTAGGCCATTCTGGTTAAGCGTTTGGAGCAGCAGAATTGCGAACAATTTTTTGCCTTCTCAACCATTCCTTGTATTCAAACTCCCATATCTCGCGAACGGATTGACCTAACCCAAAAATTCCTGTTGTGTCTTTAAGTAGAAACTCGCCCGATTACAACTGTATGTGTATTTTTTCCCTAGGCCATTCCGGTTCAGCGTTTGGAGAAGCAGAATTGCGAAAAATTTGTTGCCTTCTCAACCATTTCTTGGCTTCAAACTCCCATATCTCGCGAACGGATTGACCTAACCCAAAAATTCCAGTTGCGTCTGAAAGTAGCAACTCGCCCGATTACACCGGAATGTGTATTTTTTTCCTACGCCATTCTGGTTAAGCGTTTGGAGCAGCTGAAGTGCGAAAACTTTGTTGTCTTCTTAACCATTTCTTGGCTTCAAACTCCCATATCTCGCGAACGGATTGACCTAACCCAAAAATTCCTGTTGCCTGTGAAAGTAGAAACTCGCCCGATTACAACGGTATGTGTATTTTTTCCCTAGGCCATTCTGGTTAAGCGTTTGGATCAGCAGAATTGCGAAAAATGTTTTGCCTTCTCAACCATTTCTTGGCTTCAAACTCCCATATCTCGCGAACGGATTGACCTAATCCAAAAATTCCTATTGCATCTGAATGTAGAAACTCGCCCGATTACAACGGTATGTTTATTTTTTCCCTAGGCCATTCTGGTTCAGCGTTTGGAGCAGCAGAATTGCGAAAAATTTTTTGCCATCACAACCATTTCTTGGCTTCAAACTCCCATATCTCGCGAACGGATTGACCTAACCCAAAAATTCCTGTTGTGTCTGAAAGTAGAAACTCGTCCGATTACAACGGTATGTGTATTTTTTCCCTAGGCCATTCTGGTTAAGCGTTTGGAGCAGCAGAATTGCGAAAAATTTTTTGCCTTCTCAACCATTCCTTGGCTTCAAACTCCCATATCTCGCGAACGCATTGACCTAACCCAAAAATTCCTGTTGCGTCTTTAAGTAGAAACTCGCCCGATTACAACGGTATGTGTATTTTTTCCCTAGGCCATTCTAGTTAAGCGTTTGGAGCAGCAGAAGTGCGAAAATTTTGTTGTCTTCTTGACCATTTCTTGGCTTCAAACTCCCATATCTCGCGAACGGATTGACCTAACCCAAAAATTCCTGTTGCGTGTGAAAGTAGAAACTCGCCCGATTACAATGGTATGTGTATTTTTTCCCTAGGCCATTCTGGTTAAGCGTTTGGATCAGCAGAATTGCGAAAAATGTTTTGCCTTCTCAACCATTTCTTGGCTTCAAACTCCCATATCTCGCGAACGGATTGACCTAACCCAAAAAATTTCTATTGCATCTGAAAGTAGAAACACGCCCGGTTACAACGGTATGTGTAATTTTCCCTAGCCCATTCTGGTTAAGCGTTTGGATCAGCAGAATTGCGAAAAATGTTTTGCCTTCTCAACCATTTCTTGGCTTCAAACTCCCATATCTCGCGAACGGATTGACCTAACCCAAAAATCCCTATTGTAACTGAAAGTGGAAACTCGCCCGATTACAACGGTATGTGTATTTTTTCCCTAGCCCATTCTGGTTAAGCGTTTGGAGCAGCAGAATTGCCATAAATTTGTTGTCTTCTCAACCATTTCTTGGCTTCAAACTCCCATATCTCGCGAACGGATTGACCTAATCCAAAAATTCCTATTGCATCTGAAAGTAGAAACTCGCCCGATTACAACGGTATGTGTATTTTTTCCCTTGGCCATTCCGGTTAAGCGTTTGGAGCAGCAGAATTGCGAAAAATTTGTTGCCTTCTCAACCATTTCTTGGCTTCAAACTCCCATATCTCGCGAACGGATTGACCTAACCCAAAAATTCCTGTTGCCTGTGAGAGTAGAAACTCGCCCGATTACAACGGTATGTGTATTTTTTCCCTAGGCCATTCTGGTTAAGCGTTTGGATCAGCAGAATTGCGAAAAATGTTTTGCCTTCTCAACCATTTCTTGGCTTCAAACTCCCATATCTCGCGAACGGATTGACCTAATCCAAAAATTCCTATTGTATCTGAAAGTAGAAACTCGCCCGATTACAACGGTATGTGTATTTTTTCCCTAGACCATTCTCGTTAAGCGTTTGGAGCAGCAGAGTTGCGAAAAATTTGTTGTCTTCTCAACCATTTCTTAGCTTCAAAGTACCACAACTTGCGAACGGATTGACCAAACACAGAAATTCCTGCTGCGTCTGAAAGTAGAAACTCGCCCGATTACAACGGTATGTGTATTTTTTCCCTAGGCCATTCTGGTTCAGCGTTTGGAGCAGCAGAATTGCGAAAAATTTTTTGCCTTCTCAACCATTTCTTGGCTTCAAACTCCCATATCTCGCGAACGGATTGACCTAACCCAAAAATTCCTGTTGCGTCTGAAAGTAGAAACTCGCCCGATTACAACGGTATGTGTATTTTTTCTCTAGGCCATTCTGGTTAAGCGTTTGGAGCAGGGGGGAGCGAAAACCATGTTGTCTTCTTAACCATTTCTTGGCTTCAAACTCCCATATCTCGCGAACGGATTGACCTAACCTAAAAATTCCTGTTGCGTATGAAAGTAGAAACTCGCCCGATTACAACGGTATGTGTGTTTTTTCCCTAGCCCATCCTGGTTAAGCGTTTGGAGCAGGAGAATTGCAAAAATTTTTTGCTTTCTCAACCATTCCTTGGCTTCATACTCCCATATCTCGCGAACGGATTGACCTAATCCAAAAATTCCTATTGCATCTGAAAGTAGAAACTCGCCCGATTACAACGGTATGTGTATTTTTTCCCTAGGCCATTCTGGTTAAGCGTTTGGAGCAGCAGAATTGCGAAAAATTTTTTGCCTTCTCAACAATTTCTTGGCTTCAAACTCCCATATCTCGCGAACGGATTGACCTAACCCAAAAATTCCTGTTGTGTCTGAAAGTAGAAACTCGCCCGATTACAACGGTATGTGTATTTTTTCCGTAGGCCATTCTGGTTAAGCGTTTGGAGCAGCAGAAGTGCGAAAAATTTGTTGTCTTCTCAACCATTTCTTAGCTTCAAAGTCCCATATCTCGCGAACGGATTGACAAAACACGAAAATTCCTGCTGCGTCTGAAAGTAGAAACTCGCCCGATTACAACGTTATGCGTATTTTTTCCCTTGGCCATTCTGGTTAAGCGTTTGGAGCAGCAGAATTGCGAAAAATGTTTTGCCTTCTCAACCATTTCTTGGCTTGAAACTCCCATATCTCGCGAACGGATTGACCTAACCCAAAAGTTCCTGTTGCGTGTGAAAGTAGAAACTCGCCCGATTACAACGGTATGTGTATTTTTTCCCTAGGCCATTCTGGTTAAGCGTTTGGATCAGCAGAATTGCGAAAAATTTTTTGCCTTCTCAACCATTTCTAGGCTTCAAACTCCCATATCTCGCGAACGGATTGGCCTAACCCAAAAATTCCAGTTGCGTCTGGAAGTAGAAACTCGCCCGATTACAACGGTATGTGTATTTTTTCCCTAGGCCATTCTGGTTAAGCGTTTGGATCAGCAGAATTGCGAAAAATGTTTTGCCTTCTCAACCATTTCTTGGCTTCAAACTCCCATATCTCGCGAACGGATTGACCTAATCCAAAAATTCCTTTTGTATCTGAAAGTAGAAACTCGCCCGATTACAACGGTATGTGTATTTTTTCCCTAGACCATTCTCGTTAAGCGTTTGGAGCAGCAGAGTTGCGAAAAATTTGTTGTCTTCTCAAACATTTCTTAGCTTCAAAGTACCACAACTTGCGAACGGATTGACCAAACACAGAAATTCCTGCTGCGTCTGAAAGTAGAAACTCGCCCGATTACAACGGTATGTGTATTTTTTCCCTAGGCCATTCTGGTTCAGCGTTTGGAGCAGCAGAATTGCGAAAAATTTTTTGCCTTCTCAACCATTTCTTGGCTTCAAACTCCCATATCTCGCGAACGGATTGACCTAACCCAAAAATTCCTGTTGCGTCTGAAAGTAGAAACTCGCCCGATTACAACGGTATGTGTATTTTTTCTCTAGGCCATTCTGGTTAAGCGTTTGGAGCGGGGGAGAGCGAAAACCATGTTGTCTTCTTAACCATTTCTTGGCTTCAAACTCCCATATCTCGCGAACGGATTGACCTAACCTAAAAATTCCTGTTGCGTATGAAAGTAGAAACTCGCCCGATTACAACGGTATGTGTGTTTTTTCCCTAGCCCATCCTGGTTAAGCGTTTGGAGCAGGAGAATTGCAAAAATTTTTTGCTTTCTCAACCATTCCTTGGCTTCATACTCCCATATCTCGCGAACGGATTAACCTAATCCAAAAATTCCTATTGCATCTGAAAGTAGAAACTCGCCCGATTACAACGGTATGTGTATTTTTTCCCTAGGCCCTTCTGGTTAAGCGTTTGGAGCAGCAGAATTGTGAAAAATTTTTTGCCTTCTCTACCATTTCTTGGCTTCAAACTCCCATATCTCGCGAACGGATTGACCTAACCCAAAAATTTCTATTGCATCTGAAAGTAGAAACACGCCCGATTACAACGGTATGTGTATTTTTTCCCTAGGCCATTCTGGTTAAGCGTTTGGAGCAGCAGAAGTGCGAAAAATTGGTTGTCTTCTCAACCATTTCTTAGCTTCAAAGTCCCATATCTCGCGAACGGATTGACCTAACCCAAAAATTCCTGTTGCCTGTGAGAGTAGAAACTCGCCCGATTACAACGGTATGTGTATTTTTTCCCTAGGCCATTCTGGTTAAGCGTTTGGATCAGCAGAATTGCGAAAAATGTTTTGCCTTCTCAACCATTTCTTGGCTTCAAACTCCCATATCTCGCGAACGGATTGACCTAATCCAAAAATTCCTATTGTATCTGAAAGTAGAAACTCGCCCGATTACAACGGTATGTGTATTTTTTCCCTAGACCATTCTCGTTAAGCGTTTGGAGCAGCAGAGTTGCGAAAAATTTGTTGTCTTCTCAACCATTTCTTAGCTTCAAAGTACCACAACTTGCGAACGGATTGACCAAACACAGAAATTCCTGCTGCGTCTGAAAGTAGAAACTCGCCCGATTACAACGGTATGTGTATTTTTTCCCTAGGCCATTCTGGTTCAGCGTTTGGAGCAGCAGAATTGCGAAAAATTTTTTGCCTTCTCAACCATTTCTTGGCTTCAAACTCCCATATCTCGCGAACGGATTGACCTAACCCAAAAATTCCTGTTGCGTCTGAAAGTAGAAACTCGCCCGATTACAACGGTATGTGTATTTTTTCTCTAGGCCATTCTGGTTAAGCGTTTGGAGCAGGGGGGAGCGAAAACCATGTTGTCTTCTTAACCATTTCTTGGCTTCAAACTCCCATATCTCGCGAACGGATTGACCTAACCTAAAAATTCCTGTTGCGTATGAAAGTAGAAACTCGCCCGATTACAACGGTATGTGTGTTTTTTCCCTAGCCCATCCTGGTTAAGCGTTTGGAGCAGGAGAATTGCAAAAATTTTTTGCTTTCTCAACCATTCCTTGGCTTCATACTCCCATATCTCGCGAACGGATTGACCTAATACAAAAATTCCTATTGCATCTGAAAGTAGAAACTCGCCCGATTACAACGGTATGTGTATTTTTTCCCTAGGCCATTCTGGTTAAGCGTTTGGAGCAGCAGAATTGCGAAAAATTTTTTGCCTTCTCAACAATTTCTTGGCTTCAAACTCCCATATCTCGCGAACGGATTGACCTAACCCAAAAATTCCTGTTGTGTCTGAAAGTAGAAACTCGCCCGATTACAACGGTATGTGTATTTTTTCCGTAGGCCATTCTGGTTAAGCGTTTGGAGCAGCAGAAGTGCGAAAAATTTGTTGTCTTCTCAACCATTTCTTAGCTTCAAAGTCCCATATCTCGCGAACGGATTGACAAAACACGAAAATTCCTGCTGCGTCTGAAAGTAGAAACTCGCCCGATTACAACGTTATGCGTATTTTTTCCCTTGGCCATTCTGGTTAAGCGTTTGGAGCAGCAGAATTGCGAAAAATGTTTTGCCTTCTCAACCATTTCTTGGCTTGAAACTCCCATATCTCGCGAACGGATTGACCTAACCCAAAAGTTCCTGTTGCGTGTGAAAGTAGAAACTCGCCCGATTACAACGGTATGTGTATTTTTTCCCTAGGCCATTCTGGTTAAGCGTTTGGATCAGCAGAATTGCGAAAAATTTTTTGCCTTCTCAACCATTTCTAGGCTTCAAACTCCCATATCTCGCGAACGGATTGGCCTAACCCAAAAATTCCAGTTGCGTCTGGAAGTAGAAACTCGCCCGATTACAACGGTATGTGTATTTTTTCCCTAGGCCATTCTGGTTAAGCGTTTGGATCAGCAGAATTGCGAAAAATGTTTTGCCTTCTCAACCATTTCTTGGCTTCAAACTCCCATATCTCGCGAACGGATTGACCTAATCCAAAAATTCCTATTGTATCTGAAAGTAGAAACTCGCCCGATTACAACGGTATGTGTATTTTTTCCCTAGACCATTCTCGTTAAGCGTTTGGAGCAGCAGAGTTGCGAAAAATTTGTTGTCTTCTCAACCATTTCTTAGCTTCAAAGTACCACAACTTGCGAACGGATTGACCAAACACAGAAATTCCTGCTGCGTCTGAAAGTAGAAACTCGCCCGATTACAACGGTATGTGTATTTTTTCCCTAGGCCATTCTGGTTCAGCGTTTGGAGCAGCAGAATTGCGAAAAATTTTTTGCCTTCTCAACCATTTCTTGGCTTCAAACTCCCATATCTCGCGAACGGATTGACCTAACCCAAAAATTCCTGTTGCGTCTGAAAGTAGAAACTCGCCCGATTACAACGGTATGTGTATTTTTTCTCTAGGCCATTCTGGTTAAGAGTTTGGAGCGGGGGAGAGCGAAAACCATGTTGTCTTCTTAACCATTTCTTGGCTTCAAACTCCCATATCTCGCGAACGGATTGACCTAACCTAAAAATTCCTGTTGCGTATGAAAGTAGAAACTCGCCCGATTACAACGGTATGTGTGTTTTTTCCCTAGCCCATCCTGGTTAAGCGTTTGGAGCAGGAGAATTGCAAAAATTTTTTGCTTTCTCAACCATTCCTTGGCTTCATACTCCCATATCTCGCGAACGGATTAACCTAATCCAAAAATTCCTATTGCATCTGAAAGTAGAAACTCGCCCGATTACAACGGTATGTGTATTTTTTCCCTAGGCCCTTCTGGTTAAGCGTTTGGAGCAGCAGAATTGTGAAAAATTTTTTGCCTTCTCTACCATTTCTTGGCTTCAAACTCCCATATCTCGCGAACGGATTGACCTAACCCAAAAATTTCTATTGCATCTGAAAGTAGAAACACGCCCGATTACAACGGTATGTGTATTTTTTCCCTAGGCCATTCTGGTTAAGCGTTTGGAGCAGCAGAAGTGCGAAAAATTTGTTGTCTTCTCAACCATTTCTTAGCTTCAAAGTCCCATATCTCGCGAACGGATTGACCTAACCCAAAAATTCCTGTTGCCTGTGAGAGTAGAAACTCGCCCGATTACAACGGTATGTGTATTTTTTCCCTAGGCCATTCTGGTTAAGCGTTTGGATCAGCAGAATTGCGAAAAATGTTTTGCCTTCTCAACCATTTCTTGGCTTCAAACTCCCATATCTCGCGAACGGATTGACCTAATCCAAAAATTCCTATTGTATCTGAAAGTAGAAACTCGCCCGATTACAACGGTATGTGTATTTTTTCCCTAGACCATTCTCGTTAAGCGTTTGGAGCAGCAGAGTTGCGAAAAATTTGTTGTCTTCTCAACCATTTCTTAGCTTCAAAGTACCACAACTTGCGAACGGATTGACCAAACACAGAAATTCCTGCTGCGTCTGAAAGTAGAAACTCGCCCGATTACAACGGTATGTGTATTTTTTCCCTAGGCCATTCTGGTTCAGCGTTTGGAGCAGCAGAATTGCGAAAAATTTTTTGCCTTCTCAACCATTTCTTGGCTTCAAACTCCCATATCTCGCGAACGGATTGACCTAACCCAAAAATTCCTGTTGCGTCTGAAAGTAGAAACTCGCCCGATTACAACGGTATGTGTATTTTTTCTCCAGGCCATTCTGGTTAAGCGTTTGGAGCAGGGGAGAGCGAAAACCATGTTGTCTTCTTAACCATTTCTTGGCTTCAAACTCCCATATCTCGCGAACGGATTGACCTAACCTAAAAATTCCTGTTGCGTATGAAAGTAGAAACTCGCCCGATTACAACGGTATGTGTGTTTTTTCCCTAGCCCATCCTGGTTAAGCGTTTGGAGCAGGAGAATTGCAAAAATTTTTTGCTTTCTCAACCATTCCTTGGCTTCATACTCCCATATCTCGCGAACGGATTGACCTAATCCAAAAATTCCTATTGCATCTGAAAGTAGAAACTCGCCCGATTACAACGGTATGTGTATTTTTTCCCTAGGCCATTCTGGTTAAGCGTTTGGAGCAGCAGAATTGCGAAAAATTTTTTGCCTTCTCAACAATTTCTTGGCTTCAAACTCCCATATCTCGCGAACGGATTGACCTAACCCAAAAATGCCTGTTGTGTCTGAAAGTAGAAACTCGCCCGATTACAACGGTATGTGTATTTTTTCCGTAGGCCATTCTGGTTAAGCGTTTGGAGCAGCAGAAGTGCGAAAAATTTGTTGTCTTCTCAACCATTTCTTAGCTTCAAAGTCCCATATCTCGCGAACGGATTGACAAAACACGAAAATTCCTGCTGCGTCTGAAAGTAGAAACTCGCCCGATTACAACGTTATGCGTATTTTTTCCCTTGGCCATTCTGGTTAAGCGTTTGGAGCAGCAGAATTGCGAAAAATGTTTTGCCTTCTCAACCATTTCTTGGCTTGAAACTCCCATATCTCGCGAACGGATTGACCTAACCCAAAAATTCCTGTTGCGTGTGAAAGTAGAAACTCGCCCGATTACAACGGTATGTGTATTTTTTCCCTAGGCCATTCTGGTTAAGCGTTTGGATCAGCAGAATTGCGAAAAATTTTTTGCCTTCTCAACCATTTCTAGGCTTCAAACTCCCATATCTCGCGAACGGATTGGCCTAACCCAAAAATTCCAGTTGCGTCTGGAAGTAGAAACTCGCCCGATTACAACGGTATGTGTATTTTTTCCCTAGGCCATTCTGGTTAAGCGTTTGGATCAGCAGAATTGCGAAAAATTTTTTGCCTTCTCAACCATTTCTAGGCTTCAAACTCCCATATCTCGCGAACGGATTGGCCTAACCCAAAAATTCCAGTTGCGTCTGGAAGTAGAAGCTCGCCCGATTACAACGGTATGTGTATTTTTTCCCTAGGCCATTCTGGTTAAGCGTTTGGAGCAGCAGAATTGTGAAAAATTTTTTGCCTTCTCTACCATTTCTTGGCTTCAAACTCCCATATCTCGCGAACGGATTGACCTAACCCAAAAATTTCTATTGCATATGAAAGTAGAAACACGCCCGATTACAACGGTATGTGTATTTTTTCCCTAGGCCATTCTGGTTAAGCGTTTGGAGCAGCAGAATTGCGAAAAATTTTTTGCCTTCTCAACTATTTCTTGGCTTCAAACTCCCATATCTCGCGAACGGATTGACCTAACCCAAAAATTCCTGTTGCCTGTGAAAGTAGAAACTCGCCCGATTACAACGGTATGTGTATTTTTTCCCTAGGCCATTCTGGTTAAGCGTTTCAATCAGCAGAATTGCGAAAAATTTTTTGCCTTCTCAACCATTTCTAGGCTTCAAACTCCCATATCTCGCGAACGGATTGGCCTAACCCAAAAATTCCAGTTGCGTCTGGAAGTAGAAACTCGCCCGATTACAACGGTATGTGTATTTTTTCCCTAGGCCATTCTGGTTAAGCGTTTGGAGCTGCAGAAGGGCTAAAACTTTGTTCTCTTCTTAACCATTTCTTGTCTTCAAACTCCCATATCTCGCGAACGGATTGACCTAATCCAAAAATTCCTATTGCATCTGAAAGTAGAAACTCGCCCGATTACAACGGTATGTGTATTTTTTCCCTTGGCCATTCCGGTTAAGCGTTTGGAGCAGCAGAATTGCGAAAAATTTGTTGCCTTCTCAACCATTTCTTGGCTTCAAACTCCCATATCTCGCGAACGGATTGACCTAACCCAAAAATTCCTGTTGCCTGTGAGAGTAGAAACTCGCCCGATTACAACGGTATGTGTATTTTTTCCCTAGGCCATTCTGGTTAAGCGTTTGGATCAGCAGAATTGCGAAAAATGTTTTGCCTTCTCAACCATTTCTTGGCTTCAAACTCCCATATCTCGCGAACGGATTGACCTAATCCAAAAATTCCTATTGTATCTGAAAGTAGAAACTCGCCCGATTACAGCGGTATGTGTATTTTTTCCCTAGACCATTCTCGTTAAGCGTTTGGAGCAGCAGAGTTGCGAAAAATTTTTTGCCTTCTCAACCATTTCTAGGCTTCAAACTCCCATATCTCGCGAACGGATTGGCCTAACCCAAAAATTCCAGTTGCGTCTGGAAGTAGAAACTCGCCCGATTACAACGGTATGTGTATTTTTTCCCTAGGCCATTCTGGTTAAGCGTTTGGATCAGCAGAATTGCGAAAAATTTTTTGCCTTCTCAACCATTTCTAGGCTTCAAACTCCCATATCTCGCGAACGGATTGGCCTAACCCAAAAATTCCAGTTGCGTCTGGAAGTAGAAACTCGCCCGATTACAACGGTATGTGTATTTTTTCCCTAGGCCATTCTGGTTAAGCGTTTGGAGCTGCAGAAGGGCGAAAACTTTGTTGTCTTCTTAACCATTTCTTGTCTTCAAACTCCCATATCTCGCGAACGGATTGACCTAACCCAAAAATTCCTGTTGCGTGTGAAAGTAGAAACTCGCCCGATTACAAAGGTATGTGTATTTTTTCCCTAGGCCCTTCTGGTTAAGCGTTTGGAGCAGCAGAATTGTGAAAAATTTTTTGCCTTCTCTACCATTTCTTGGCTTCAAACTCCCATATCTCGCGAACGGATTGACCTAACCCAAAAATTTCTATTGCATCTGAAAGTAGAAACACGCCCGATTACAACGGTATGTGTATTTTTTCCCTAGGCCATTCTGGTTAAGCGTTTGGAGCAGCAGAATTGCGAAAAATTTTTTGCCTTCTCAACTATTTCTTGGCTTCAAACTCCCATATCTCGCGAACGGATTGACCTAACCCAAAAATTCCTGTTGCCTGTGAAAGTAGAAACTCGCCCGATTACAACGGTATGTGTATTTTTTCCCTAGGCCATTCTGGTTAAGCGTTTCAATCAGCAGAATTGCGAAAAATTTTTTGCCTTCTCAACCATTTCTAGGCTTCAAACTCCCATATCTCGCGAACGGATTGGCCTAACCCAAAAATTCCAGTTGCGTCTGGAAGTAGAAACTCGCCCGATTACAACGGTATGTGTATTTTTTCCCTAGGCCATTCTGGTTAAGCGTTTGGAGCTGCAGAAGGGCTAAAACTTTGTTCTCTTCTTAACCATTTCTTGTCTTCAAACTCCCATATCTCGCGAACGGATTGACCTAATCCAAAAATTCCTATTGCATCTGAAAGTAGAAACTCGCCCGATTACAACGGTATGTGTATTTTTTCCTTTGGCCATTCCGGTTAAGCGTTTGGAGCAGCAGAATTGCGAAAAATTTGTTGCCTTCTCAACCATTTCTTGGCTTCAAACTCCCATATCTCGCGAACGGATTGACCTAACCCAAAAATTCCTGTTGCCTGTGAGAGTAGAAACTCGCCCGATTACAACGGTATGTGTATTTTTTCCCTAGGCCATTCTGGTTAAGCGTTTGGATCAGCAGAATTGCGAAAAATGTTTTGCCTTCTCAACCATTTCTTGGCTTCAAACTCCCATATCTCGCGAACGGATTGACCTAATCCAAAAATTCCTATTGTATCTGAAAGTAGAAACTCGCCCGATTACAACGGTATGTGTATTTTTTCCCTAGACCATTCTCGTTAAGCGTTTGGAGCAGCAGAGTTGCGAAAAATTTGTTGTCTTCTCAACCATTTCTTAGCTTCAAAGTACCACAACTTGCGAACGGATTGACCAAACACAGAAATTCCTGCTGCGTCTGAAAGTAGAAACTCGCCCGATTACAACGGTATGTGTATTTTTTCCCTAGGCCATTCTGGTTAAGCGTTTCAATCAGCAGAATTGCGAAAAATTTTTTGCCTTCTCAACCATTTCTAGGCTTCAAACTCCCATATCTCGCGAACGGATTGGCCTAACCCAAAAATTCCAGTTGCGTCTGGAAGTAGAAACTCGCCCGATTACAACGGTATGTGTATTTTTTCCCTAGGCCATTCTGGTTAAGCGTTTGGAGCTGCAGAAGGGCTAAAACTTTGTTCTCTTCTTAACCATTTCTTGTCTTCAAACTCCCATATCTCGCGAACGGATTGACCTAATCCAAAAATTCCTATTGCATCTGAAAGTAGAAACTCGCCCGATTACAACGGTATGTGTATTTTTTCCTTTGGCCATTCCGGTTAAGCGTTTGGAGCAGCAGAATTGCGAAAAATTTGTTGCCTTCTCAACCATTTCTTGGCTTCAAACTCCCATATCTCGCGAACGGATTGACCTAACCCAAAAATTCCTGTTGCGTGTGAAAGTAGAAACTCGCCCGATTACAAAGGTATGTGTATTTTTTCCCTAGGCCCTTCTGGTTAAGCGTTTGGAGCAGCAGAATTGTGAAAAATTTTTTGCCTTCTCTACCATTTCTTGGCTTCAAACTCCCATATCTCGCGAACGGATTGACCTAACCCAAAAATTTCTATTGCATCTGAAAGTAGAAACACGCCCGATTACAACGGTATGTGTATTTTTTCCCTAGGCCATTCTGGTTAAGCGTTTGGAGCAGCAGAATTGCGAAAAATTTTTTGCCTTCTCAACTATTTCTTGGCTTCAAACTCCCATATCTCGCGAACGGATTGACCTAACCCAAAAATTCCTGTTGCCTGTGAAAGTAGAAACTCGCCCGATTACAACGGTATGTGTATTTTTTCCCTAGGCCATTCTGGTTAAGCGTTTCAATCAGCAGAATTGCGAAAAATTTTTTGCCTTCTCAACCATTTCTAGGCTTCAAACTCCCATATCTCGCGAACGGATTGGCCTAACCCAAAAATTCCAGTTGCGTCTGGAAGTAGAAACTCGCCCGATTACAACGGTATGTGTATTTTTTCCCTAGGCCATTCTGGTTAAGCGTTTGGAGCTGCAGAAGGGCTAAAACTTTGTTCTCTTCTTAACCATTTCTTGTCTTCAAACTCCCATATCTCGCGAACGGATTGACCTAATCCAAAAATTCCTATTGCATCTGAAAGTAGAAACTCGCCCGATTACAACGGTATGTGTATTTTTTCCTTTGGCCATTCCGGTTAAGCGTTTGGAGCAGCAGAATTGCGAAAAATTTGTTGCCTTCTCAACCATTTCTTGGCTTCAAACTCCCATATCTCGCGAACGGATTGACCTAACCCAAAAATTCCTGTTGCCTGTGAGAGTAGAAACTCGCCCGATTACAACGGTATGTGTATTTTTTCCCTAGGCCATTCTGGTTAAGCGTTTGGATCAGCAGAATTGCGAAAAATGTTTTGCCTTCTCAACCATTTCTTGGCTTCAAACTCCCATATCTCGCGAACGGATTGACCTAATCCAAAAATTCCTATTGTATCTGAAAGTAGAAACTCGCCCGATTACAACGGTATGTGTATTTTTTCCCTAGACCATTCTCGTTAAGCGTTTGGAGCAGCAGAGTTGCGAAAAATTTGTTGTCTTCTCAACCATTTCTTAGCTTCAAAGTACCACAACTTGCGAACGGATTGACCAAACACAGAAATTCCTGCTGCGTCTGAAAGTAGAAACTCGCCCGATTACAACGGTATGTGTATTTTTTCCCTAGGCCATTCTGGTTCAGGGTTTGGAGCAGCAGAATTGCGAAAAATTTTTTGCCTTCTCAACCATTTCTTGGCTTCAAACTCCCATATCTCGCGAACGGATTGACCTAACCCAAAAATTCCTGTTGCGTCTGAAAGTAGAAACTCGCCCGATTACAACGGTATGTGTATTTTTTCTCTAGGCCATTCTGGTTAAGCGTTTGGAGCGGGGGAGAGCGAAAACCATGTTGTCTTCTTAACCATTTCTTGGCTTCAAACTCCCATATCTCGCGAACGGATTGACCTAACCTAAAAATTCCTGTTGCGTATGAAAGTAGAAACTCGCCCGATTACAACGGTATGTGTGTTTTTTCCCTAGCCCATCCTGGTTAAGCGTTTGGAGCAGGAGAATTGCAAAAATTTTTTGCTTTCTCAACCATTCCTTGGCTTCATACTCCCATATCTCGCGAACGGATTAACCTAATCCAAAAATTCCTATTGCATCTGAAAGTAGAAACTCGCCCGATTACAACGGTATGTGTATTTTTTCCCTAGGCCATTCTGGTTAAGCGTTTGGAGCAGCAGAATTGCGAAAAATTTTTTGCCTTCTCAACAATTTCTTGGCTTCAAACTCCCATATCTCGCGAACGGATTGACCTAACCCAAAAATTCCTGTTGTGTCTGAAAGTAGAAACTCGCCCGATTACAACGGTATGTGTATTTTTTCCGTAGGCCATTCTGGTTAAGCGTTTGGAGCAGCAGAAGTGCGAAAAATTTGTTGTCTTCTCAACCATTTCTTAGCTTCAAAGTCCCATATCTCGCGAACGGATTGACAAAACACGAAAATTCCTGCTGCGTCTGAAAGTAGAAACTCGCCCGATTACAACGTTATGCGTATTTTTTCCCTTGGCCATTCTGGTTAAGCGTTTGGAGCAGCAGAATTGCGAAAAATGTTTTGCCTTCTCAACCATTTCTTGGCTTGAAACTCCCATATCTCGCGAACGGATTGACCTAACCCAAAAATTCCTGTTGCGTGTGAAAGTAGAAACTCGCCCGATTACAACGGTATGTGTATTTTTTCCCTAGGCCATTCTGGTTAAGCGTTTGGATCAGCAGAATTGCGAAAAATTTTTTGCCTTCTCAACCATTTCTAGGCTTCAAACTCCCATATCTCGCGAACGGATTGGCCTAACCCAAAAATTCCAGTTGCGTCTGGAAGTAGAAACTCGCCCGATTACAACGGTATGTGTATTTTTTCCCTAGGCCATTCTGGTTAAGCGTTTGGATCAGCAGAATTGCGAAAAATTTTTTGCCTTCTCAACCATTTCTAGGCTTCAAACTCCCATATCTCGCGAACGGATTGGCCTAACCCAAAAATTCCAGTTGCGTCTGGAAGTAGAAACTCGCCCGATTACAACGGTATGTGTATTTTTTCCCTAGGCCATTCTGGTTAAGCGTTTGGAGCTGCAGAAGGGCGAAAACTTTGTTGTCTTCTTAACCATTTCTTGTCTTCAAACTCCCATATCTCGCGAACGGATTGACCTAACCCAAAAATTCCTGTTGCGTGTGAAAGTAGAAACTCGCCCGATTACAAAGGTATGTGTATTTTTTCCCTAGGCCCTTCTGGTTAAGCGTTTGGAGCAGCAGAATTGTGAAAAATTTTTTGCCTTCTCTACCATTTCTTGGCTTCAAACTCCCATATCTCGCGAACGGATTGACCTAACCCAAAAATTTCTATTGCATCTGAAAGTAGAAACACGCCCGATTACAACGGTATGTGTATTTTTTCCCTAGGCCATTCTGGTTAAGCGTTTGGAGCAGCAGAATTGCGAAAAATTTTTTGCCTTCTCAACTATTTCTTGGCTTCAAACTCCCATATCTCGCGAACGGATTGACCTAACCCAAAAATTCCTGTTGCCTGTGAAAGTAGAATCTCGCCCGATTACAACGGTATGTGTATTTTTTCCCTAGGCCATTCTGGTTAAGCGTTTCAATCAGCAGAATTGCGAAAAATTTTTTGCCTTCTCAACCATTTCTAGGCTTCAAACTCCCATATCTCGCGAACGGATTGGCCTAACCCAAAAATTCCAGTTGCGTCTGGAAGTAGAAACTCGCCCGATTACAACGGTATGTGTATTTTTTCCCTAGGCCATTCTGGTTAAGCGTTTGGAGCTGCAGAAGGGCTAAAACTTTGTTCTCTTCTTAACCATTTCTTGTCTTCAAACTCCCATATCTCGCGAACGGATTGACCTAACCCAAAAATTCCTGTTGCGTGTGAAAGTAGAAACTCGCCCGATTACAACGGTATGTGTATTTTTTCCCTAGGCCATTCTGGTTAAGCGCTTGGATCAGCAGAATTGCGAAAAATGTTTTGCCTTCTCAACAATTTCTTGGCTTCAAACTCCCATATCTCGCGAACGGATTGACCTAACCCAAAAATTCCTATTGTAACTGAAAGTAGAAACTCGCCCGATTACAACGGTATGTGTATTTTTTCCCTAGGCCACTCTGGGTAAGCATTTGTAGCAGTAGAATTGCGAAAAAATTTTTGCCGTCTCAACCATTTATTAGCTTCAAAGTCCCATATCTCGCGAACGGATTGACCTAACCCAAAAATTCCTATTGTAACTGAAAGTAGAAACTCGCCCGATTACAACGGTATGTGTATTTTTTCCTTAGGCCAATCTGGTTAAGCGTTTGGAGCAGCAGAATTGCGAAAAATTTTTTGCCTTCTCAACCATTTCTTGGCTTCAAACTCCCATATCTCGCGAACGCATTGACCTAACCCAAAAATTCCTGTTGCGTCTTTAAGTAGAAACTCGCCCGATTACAACGGTATGTGTGTTTTTTCCCTAGGCCATTCTGGTTAAGCGTTTGGAGCAGCAGAAGTGCGAAAACTTTGTTGTCTTCTTAACCATTTCTTGGCTTCAAACTCCCATATCTCGCGAACGGATTGACCTAACCCAAAAATTCCAGTTGCGTCTGAAAGTAGCAACTCGCCCGATTACACCGGAATGTGTATTTTTTTCCTACGCCATTCTGGATAAGCGTTTGGAGCAGCAGAATTGCCAAAAATTTGTTGTCTTCTCAACCATTTCTTAGCTTCAAAGTCCCATATCTCGCGAACGGATTGACCTAACCCAAAAATTCCTAGTGCATCTGAAAGTAGAAACTCGCCCGATTACAACGGTATGTGTATTTTTTCCCTAGGCCATTCTGGTTAAGCGTTTGGATCAGCAGAATTGCGAAAAATGTTTTGCCTTCTCAACCATTTCTTGGCTTCAAACTCCCATATCTCGCGAACGGATTGACCTAATCCAAAAATTCCCATTGCATCTGAAAGTAGAAACTCGCCCGATTACAACGGTATGTTTATTTTTTCCCTAGGCCATTCTGGTTCAGCGTTTGGAGCAGCAGAATTGCGAAAAATTTTTTGCCATCACAACCATTTCTTGGCTTCAAACTCCCATATCTCGCGAACGGATTGACCTAACCCAAAAATTCCTGTTGTGTCTGAAAGTAGAAACTCGTCCGATTACAACGGTATGTGTATTTTTTCCCTAGGCCATTCTGGTTAAGCGTTTGGAGCAGCAGAATTGCGAAAAATTTTTTGCCTTCTCAACCATTCCTTGGCTTCAAACTCCCATATCTCGCGAACGCATTGACCTAACCCAAAAATTCCTGTTGCGTCTTTAAGTAGAAACTCGCCCGATTACAACGGTATGTGTATTTTTTCCCTAAGCCATTCTAGTTAAGCGTTTGGAGCAGCAGAAGTGCGAAAACTTTGTTGCCTTCTCAACCATTTCTTGGCTTCAAACTCCCATATCTCGCGAACGGATTGACCTATCCCAAAAATTCCTGTTGCGTGTGAAAGTAGAAACTCGCCCGATTACAACGGTATGTGTGGTTTTTCCCTAGCCCATTCTGGTTAAGCGTTTGGAGCAGCAGAATTGTGAAAAATTTTTTGCCTTCTCTACCATTTCTTGGCTTCAAACTCCCATATCGCGCGAACGGATTGACCTAACCCAAAAATTTCTATTGCATCTCAAACTAGAAACACGCCCGATTACAACGGTATGTGTATTTTTTCCCTTGGCCATTCTGGTTAAGCGTTTGGAGCAGCAGAATTGCGAAAAATTTTTTGCCTTCTCAACCATTCCTTGTCTTCAAACTCCCATATCTCGCGAACGGATTGACCAAACCCAAAAATTCCTGTTGCGTCTTTAAGTAGAAACTCGCCCGATTACAACGGTATGTGTATTGTTTCCCTAGGCCATTCTGGTTAAGCGTTTGGAGCAGCAGAATTGCGAAAAATTTATTGCCTTCTCAACCATTTCTTGGCTTCAAACTCCCATATCTCGCGAACGGATTGACCTAACCCAAAAATTCCTGTTGTGTCTGAAAGTAGAAACTCGTCCGATTACAACGGTATGTGTATTTTTTCCGTAGGCCTTTCTGGTTAAGCGTTTGGAGCAGCAGAATTGCGAAAAATTTGTTGTCTTCTCAACCACTTCTTAGCTTCAAAGTCCCATATCTCACGAACGGATTGACCAAACATGAAAATTCCGTCTGCGTCTGAAAGTAGAAACTCGCCCAATTACAACGGTATGTGTAGTTTTTCCCTAGGCCATTCTGGTTAAGCGTTTGGAGCAGCAGAAGTGCGAAAACTTAGTTGTCTTCTTAACCGTTTGTTGGCTTCAAACTCCCATATCTCGCGAACGGATTGACCTAACCCAAAAATTCCTGTTGCGTCTTTAAGTAGAAACTCGCCCGATTACAACGGTATGTGTATTTTTTCCCTAGGCCATTCTGGTTAAGCGTTTGGATCAGCAGAATTGCGAAAAATGTTTTGCCTTCTCAACCATTTCTTGGCTTCAAACTCACATATCTCGCGAACGGATTGACCTAACCCAGAAATTCCTGTTGTGTCTTTAAGTAGAAACTCGCCCGTTTACAACGGTATGTGTATTTTTTCCCTAGGCCATTCTGGTTAAGCGTTTGGATCAGCAGAATTGCGAAAAATGTTTTGCCTTCTCAACCATTTCTTGGCTTCAAACTCCCATATCTCGCGAACACATTGATCTAACCCAAAAATTCCTGTTGCGTGTGAAAGTAGAAACTCGCCCGATTACAACGGTATGTGTATTTTTTCCCTAGGCCATTCTGGTTAAGCGTTTGGATCAGCAGAATTGCGAAAAATGTTTTGCCTTCTCAACAATTTCTTGGCTTCAAACTCGCATATCTCGCGAACGGATTGACCTAATCCAAAAATTCCTATTGTAACTGAAAGTGGAAACCCGCCCGATTACAACGGTATGTGTATTTTTTCCCTAGGCCACTCTGGTTAAGCATTTGTAGCAGTAGAATTGCGAAAAAATTTTTGCCGTCTCAACCATTTCTTAGCTTCAAAGTCCCATATCTCGCGAACGGATTGACCTAACCCAAAAATTCCTATTGTAACTGAAAGTAGAAACTCGCCCGATTACAACGGTATGTGTATTTTTTCCCTAGGCCGATCTGGTTAAGCATTTGAAGCAGCTGAATTGCGAAAAAATTTTTGCCGTCTCAACCATTTCTTGGCTTCAAACTCCCATATCTCGCGAACGGATTGACCTAACCCAAAAATTCCTATTGCATCTGAAAGTCGAAACTCGCCCGATTACAACGGTATGTGTATTTTTTCCCTAGGCCATTCTGGTTAAGCGTTTGGAGCAGCAGAATTGCGAAAAATTTTTTGCCTTCTCAACCATTTCTTGGCTTCAAACTCCCATATCTCGCGAACGCATTGACCTAACCCAAAAATTCCTGTTGCGTCTTTAAGTAGAAACTCTCCCGATTACAACGGTATGTGTATTTTTTCCCTAGGCCATTCTGGTTAAGCGTTTGGAGCAGCAGAATTGCGAAAATTTTGTTGTCTTCTTAACCATTTCTTGGCTTCAAACTCCCATATCTCGCGAACGGATTGACCTAACCCAAAAATTCCTGTTGCGTCTTTAAGTAGAAACTCGCCCGATTACAACGGTATGTTTATTTTTTCCGTAGGCCATTCTGGTAAAGCGTTTGGAGCAGCAGAAATGCGAAAAATTTGTTGTCTTCTCAACCACTTCTTAGCTTCAAAGTCCCATATCTCGCGAACGGATTGACCAAACACGAAAATTCCTGCTGCGTCTGAAAGTAGAAACTCGCCCGATTACAACGTTATGCGTATTTTTTCCCTTGGCCATTCTGGTTAAGCGTTTGGAGCAGCAGAATTGCGAAAAATGTTTTGCCTTCTCAACCATTTCTTGGCTTGAAACTCCCATATCTCGCGAACGGATTGACCTAACCCAAAAATTCCTGTTGTGTGTGAAAGTAGAAACTCGCCCGATTACAACGGTATGTGTGTTTTTTCCCTAGCCCATTCTGGTTAAGCGTTTGGAGCAGGAGAATTGCGAAAAATTTTTTGCCTTCTCAACCATTTCTAGGCTTCAAACTCCCATATCTCGCGAACAGATTGGCCTAACCCAAAAATTCCAGTTGCGTTTGGAAGTAGAAACTCGCCCGATTACAACGGTATGTGTATTTTTTCCCTAGGCCATTCTGGTTAAGCGTTTGGAGCTGCAGAAGGGCTAAAACTTTGTTCTCTTCTTAACCATTTCTTGTCTTCAAACTCCCATATCTCGCGAACGGATTGACCTAATCCAAAAATTCCTATTGCATCTGAAAGTAGAAACTCGCCCGATTACAACGGTATGTGTATTTTTTCCCTTGGCCATTCCGGTTAAGCGTTTGGAGCAGCAGAATTGCGAAAAATTTGTTGCCTTCTCAACCATTTCTTGGCTTCAAACTCCCATATCTCGCGAACGGATTGACCTAACCCAAAAATTCCTGTTGCCTGTGAGAGTAGAAACTCGCCCGATTACAACGGTATGTGTATTTTTTCCCTAGGCCATTCTGGTTAAGCGTTTGGATCAGCAGAATTGCGAAAAATGTTTTGCCTTCTCAACCATTTCTTGGCTTCAAACTCCCATATCTCGCGAACGGATTGACCTAATCCAAAAATTCCTATTGTATCTGAAAGTAGAAACTCGCCCGATTACAACGGTATGTGTATTTTTTCCCTAGACCATTCTCGTTAAGCGTTTGGAGCAGCAGAGTTGCGAAAAATTTTTTGCCTTCTCAACCATTTCTAGGCTTCAAACTCCCATATCTCGCGAACGGATTGGCCTAACCCAAAAATTCCAGTTGCGTCTGGAAGTAGAAACTCGCCCGATTACAACGGTATGTGTATTTTTTCCCTAGGCCATTCTGGTTAAGCGTTTGGATCAGCAGAATTGCGAAAAATTTTTTGCCTTCTCAACCATTTCTAGGCTTCAAACTCCCATATCTCGCGAACGGATTGGCCTAACCCAAAAATTCCAGTTGCGTCTGGAAGTAGAAACTCGCCCGATTACAACGGTATGTGTATTTTTTCCCTAGGCCATTCTGGTTAAGCGTTTGGAGCTGCAGAAGGGCGAAAACTTTGTTGTCTTCTTAACCATTTCTTGTCTTCAAACTCCCATATCTCGCGAACGGATTGACCTAACCCAAAAATTCCTGTTGCGTGTGAAAGTAGAAACTCGCCCGATTACAAAGGTATGTGTATTTTTTCCCTAGGCCCTTCTGGTTAAGCGTTTGGAGCAGCAGAATTGTGAAAAATTTTTTGCCTTCTCTACCATTTCTTGGCTTCAAACTCCCATATCTCGCGAACGGATTGACCTAACCCAAAAATTTCTATTGCATCTGAAAGTAGAAACACGCCCGATTACAACGGTATGTGTATTTTTTCCCTAGGCCATTCTGGTTAAGCGTTTGGAGCAGCAGAATTGCGAAAAATTTTTTGCCTTCTCAACTATTTCTTGGCTTCAAACTCCCATATCTCGCGAACGGATTGACCTGACCCAAAAATTCCTGTTGCCTGTGAAAGTAGAAACTCGCCCGATTACAACGGTATGTGTATTTTTTCCCTAGGCCATTCTGGTTAAGCGTTTCAATCAGCAGAATTGCGAAAAATTTTTTGCCTTCTCAACCATTTCTAGGCTTCAAACTCCCATATCTCGCGAACGGATTGGCCTAACCCAAAAATTCCAGTTGCGTCTGGAAGTAGAAACTCGCCCGATTACAACGGTATGTGTATTTTTTCCCTAGGCCATTCTGGTTAAGCGTTTGGAGCTGCAGAAGGGCTAAAACTTTGTTCTCTTCTTAACCATTTCTTGTCTTCAAACTCCCATATCTCGCGAACGGATTGACCTAATCCAAAAATTCCTATTGCATCTGAAAGTAGAAACTCGCCCGATTACAACGGTATGTGTATTTTTTCCCTTGGCCATTCCGGTTAAGCGTTTGGAGCAGCAGAATTGCGAAAAATTTGTTGCCTTCTCAACCATTTCTTGGCTTCAAACTCCCATATCTCGCGAACGGATTGACCTAACCCAAAAATTCCTGTTGCCTGTGAGAGTAGAAACTCGCCCGATTACAACGGTATGTGTATTTTTTCCCTAGGCCATTCTGGTTAAGCGTTTGGATCAGCAGAATTGCGAAAAATGTTTTGCCTTCTCAACCATTTCTTGGCTTCAAACTCCCATATCTCGCGAACGGATTGACCTAATCCAAAAATTCCTATTGTATCTGAAAGTAGAAACTCGCCCGATTACAACGGTATGTGTATTTTTTCCCTAGACCATTCTCGTTAAGCGTTTGGAGCAGCAGAGTTGCGAAAAATTTGTTGTCTTCTCAACCATTTCTTAGCTTCAAAGTACCACAACTTGCGAACGGATTGACCAAACACAGAAATTCCTGCTGCGTCTGAAAGTAGAAACTCGCCCGATTACAACGGTATGTGTATTTTTTCCCTAGGCCATTCTGGTTCAGCGTTTGGAGCAGCAGAATTGCGAAAAATTTTTTGCCTTCTCAACCATTTCTTGGCTTCAAACTCCCATATCTCGCGAACGGATTGACCTAACCCAAAAATTCCTGTTGCGTCTGAAAGTAGAAACTCGCCCGATTACAACGGTATGTGTATTTTTTCTCTAGGCCATTCTGGTTAAGCGTTTGGAGCGGGGGAGAGCGAAAACCATGTTGTCTTCTTAACCATTTCTTGGCTTCAAACTCCCATATCTCGCGAACGGATTGACCTAACCTAAAAATTCCTGTTGCGTATGAAAGTAGAAACTCGCCCGATTACAACGGTATGTGTGTTTTTTCCCTAGACCATCCTGGTTAAGCGTTTGGAGCAGGAGAATTGCAAAAATTTTTTGCTTTCTCAACCATTCCTTGGCTTCATACTCCCATATCTCGCGAACGGATTAACCTAATCCAAAAATTCCTATTGCATCTGAAAGTAGAAACTCGCCCGATTACAACGGTATGTGTATTTTTTCCCTAGGCCATTCTGGTTAAGCGTTTGGAGCAGCAGAATTGCGAAAAATTTTTTGCCTTCTCAACAATTTCTTGGCTTCAAACTCCCATATCTCGCGAACGGATTGACCTAACCCAAAAATTCCTGTTGTGTCTGAAAGTAGAAACTCGCCCGATTACAACGGTATGTGTATTTTTTCCGTAGGCCATTCTGGTTAAGCGTTTGGAGCAGCAGAAGTGCGAAAAATTTGTTGTCTTCTCAACCATTTCTTAGCTTCAAAGTCCCATATCTCGCGAACGGATTGACAAAACACGAAAATTCCTGCTGCGTCTGAAAGTAGAAACTCGCCCGATTACAACGTTATGCGTATTTTTTCCCTTGGCCATTCTGGTTAAGCGTTTGGAGCAGCAGAATTGCGAAAAATGTTTTGCCTTCTCAACCATTTCTTGGCTTGAAACTCCCATATCTCGCGAACGGATTGACCTAACCCAAAAATTCCTGTTGCGTGTGAAAGTAGAAACTCGCCCGATTACAACGGTATGTGTATTTTTTCCCTAGGCCATTCTGGTTAAGCGTTTGGATCAGCAGAATTGCGAAAAATTTTTTGCCTTCTCAACCATTTCTAGGCTTCAAACTCCCATATCTCGCGAACGGATTGGCCTAACCCAAAAATTCCAGTTTCGTCTGGATGTAGAAACTCGCCCGATTACAACGGTATGTGTATTTTTTCCCTAGGCCATTCTGGTTAAGCGTTTGGATCAGCAGAATTGCGAAAAATTTTTTGCCTTCTCAACCATTTCTAGGCTTCAAACTCCCATATCTCGCGAACGGATTGGCCTAACCCAAAAATTCCAGTTGCGTCTGGAAGTAGAAACTCGCCCGATTACAACGGTATGTGTATTTTTTCCCTAGGCCATTCTGGTTAAGCGTTTGGAGCTGCAGAAGGGCGAAAACTTTGTTGTCTTCTTAACCATTTCTTGTCTTCAAACTCCCATATCTCGCGAACGGATTGAACTAACCCAAAAATTCCTGTTGCGTGTGAAAGTAGAAACTCGCCCGATTACAAAGGTATGTGTATTTTTTCCCTAGGCCCTTCTGGTTAAGCGTTTGGAGCAGCAGAATTGTGAAAAATTTTTTGCCTTCTCTACCATTTCTTGGCTTCAAACTCCCATATCTCGCGAACGGATTGACCTAACCCAAAAATTTCTATTGCATCTGAAAGTAGAAACACGCCCGATTACAACGGTATGTGTATTTTTTCCCTAGGCCATTCTGGTTAAGCGTTTGGAGCAGCAGAATTGCGAAAAATTTTTTGCCTTCTCAACTATTTCTTGGCTTCAAACTCCCATATCTCGCGAACGGATTGACCTAACCCAAAAATTCCTGTTGCCTGTGAAAGTAGAAACTCGCCCGATTACAACGGTATGTGTATTTTTTCCCTAGGCCATTCTGGTTAAGCGTTTCAATCAGCAGAATTGCGAAAAATTTTTTGCCTTCTCAACCATTTCTAGGCTTCAAACTCCCATATCTCGCGAACGGATTGGCCTAACCCAAAAATTCCAGTTGCGTCTGGAAGTAGAAACTCGCCCGATTACAACGGTATGTGTATTTTTTCCCTAGGCCATTCTGGTTAAGCGTTTGGAGCTGCAGAAGGGCTAAAACTTTGTTCTCTTCTTAACCATTTCTTGTCTTCAAACTCCCATATCTCGCGAACGGATTGACCTAACCCAAAAATTCCTGTTGCGTGTGAAAGTAGAAACTCGCCCAATTACAACGGTATGTGTATTTTTTCTCTTGGCCATTCTGGTTAAGCGTTTGGAGCAGCAGAAGGGCGAAAACTTTGTTGTCTTCTTAACCATTTCTTGGCTTCAAACTCCCATATCTCGCGAACGGATTGACCTAACCCAAAAATTCCAGTTGCGTCTGAAAGTAGCAACTCGCCCGATTACACAGGAATGTGTATTTTTTTCCTACGCCATTCTGGTTAAGCGTTTGGAGCAGCAGAATTGCCAAAAATTTGTTGTCTTCTCAACCATTTCTTAGCTTCAAAGTCCCATATCTCGCGAACGGATTGACCTAACCCAAAAATTCCTAGTGCATCTGAAAGTAGAAACTCGCCCGATTACAACGGTATGTGTATTTTTTCCCTAGGCCATTCTGGTTAAGCGTTTGGATCAGCAGAATTGCGAAAAATGTTTTGCCTTCTCAACCATTTCTTGGCTTCAAACTCCCATATCTCGCGAACGGATTGACCTAATCCAAAATTCCCATTGCATCTGAAAGTAGAAACTCGCCCGATTACAACGGTATGTTTATTTTTTCCCTAGGCCATTCTGGTTCAGCGTTTGGAGCAGCAGAATTGCGAAAAATTTTTTGCCATCACAACCATTTCTTGGCTTCAAACTCCCATATCTCGCGAACGGATTGACCTAACCCAAAAATTCCTGTTGTGTCTGAAAGTAGAAACTCGTCCGATTACAACGGTATGTGTATTTTTTCCCTAGGCCATTCTGGTTAAGCGTTTGGAGCAGCAGAATTGCGAAAAATTTTTTGCCTTCTCAACCATTCCTTGGCTTCAAACTCCCATATCTCGCGAACGCATTGACCTAACCCAAAAATTCCTGTTGCGTCTTTAAGTAGAAACTCGCCCGATTACAACGGTATGTGTATTTTTTCCCTAAGCCATTCTAGTTAAGCGTTTGGAGCAGCAGAAGTGCGAAAACTTTGTTGCCTTCTCAACCATTTCTTGGCTTCAAACTCCCATATCTCGCGAACGGATTGACCTATCCCAAAAATTCCTGTTGCGTGTGAAAGTAGAAACTCGCCCGATTACAACGGTATGTGTGGTTTTTCCCTAGCCCATTCTGGTTAAGCGTTTGGAGCAGCAGAATTGTGAAAAATTTTTTGCCTTCTCTACCATTTCTTGGCTTCAAACTCCCATATCGCGCGAACGGATTGACCTAACCCAAAAATTTCTATTGCATCTCAAACTAGAAACACGCCCGATTACAACGGTATGTGTATTTTTTCCCTTGGCCATTCTGGTTAAGCGTTTGGAGCAGCAGAATTGCGAAAAATTTTTTGCCTTCTCAACCATTCCTTGTCTTCAAACTCCCATATCTCGCGAACGGATTGACCAAACCCAAAAATTCCTGTTGCGTCTTTAAGTAGAAACTCGCCCGATTACAACGGTATGTGTATTGTTTCCCTAGGCCATTCTGGTTAAGCGTTTGGAGCAGCAGAATTGCGAAAAATTTATTGCCTTCTCAACCATTTCTTGGCTTCAAACTCCCATATCTCGCGAACGGATTGACCTAACCCAAAAATTCCTGTTGTGTCTGAAAGTAGAAACTCGTCCGATTACAACGGTATGTGTATTTTTTCCGTAGGCCTTTCTGGTTAAGCGTTTGGAGCAGCAGAATTGCGAAAAATTTGTTGTCTTCTCAACCACTTCTTAGCTTCAAAGTCCCATATCTCACGAACGGATTGACCAAACATGAAAATTCCGTCTGCGTCTGAAAGTAGAAACTCGCCCGATTACAACGTTATGCGTATTTTTTCCCTTGGCCATTCTGGTTAAGCGTTTGGAGCAGCAGAATTGCGAACAATTTTTTGCCTTCTCAACCATTCCTTGTCTTCAAACTCCCATATCTCGCGAACCGATTGACCTAACCCAAAAATTCCTGTTGTGTCTTTAAGTAGAAACTCGCCCGATTACAACTGTTTGTGTATTTTTTCCCTAGGCCATTCCGGTTAAGCGTTTGGAGCAGCAGAATTGCGAAAAATTTGTTGCCTTCTCAACCATTTCTTGGCTTCAAACTCCCATATCTCGCGAACGGATTGACCTAACCCAAAAATTCCAGTTGCGTCTGAAAGTAGAAACTCGCCCGATTACATCGGAATGTGTATTTTTTTCCTACGCCATTCTGGTTAAGCGTTTGGAGCAGCTGAAGTGCGAAAACTTTGTTGTCTTCTTAACCATTTCTTGACTTCAAACTCCCATATCTCGCGAACGGATTGACCTAACCCAAAAATTCCTGTTGCCTGTGAAAGTAGAAACTCGCCCGATTACAACGGTATGTGTATTTTTTCCCTAGGCCATTCTGGTTAAGCGTTTGGATCAGCAGAATTGCGAAAAATGTTTTGCCTTCTCAACCATTTCTTGGCTTCAAACTCCCATATCTCGCGAACGGATTGACCTAATCCAAAAATTCCTATTGGATCTGAAAGTAGAAACTCGCCCGATTACAACGGTATGTTTATTTTTTCCCTAGGCCATTCTGGTTCAGCGTTTGGAGCAGCAGAATTGCGACAAATTTTTGGCCATCTCAACCATTTCTTGTCTTCAAACTCCCATATCTCGCGAACGGATTGACCTAACCCAAAAATTCCTGTTGCGTGTGAAAGTAGAAACTCGCCCGATTACAGCGGTATGTGTATTTTTTCCCTAGGCCATTCTGGTTAAGCGTTTGGATCAGCAGAATTGCGAAAAATGTTTTGCCTTCTCAACCATTTCTTGGCTTCAAACTCCCATATCTCGCGAACGCATTGACCTAACCCAAAAATTCCTGTTGCGTCTTTAAGTAGAAACTCGCCCGATTACAACGGTATGTGTATTTTTTCCCTAGGCCATTCTGGTTAAGCGTTTGGATCAGCAGAATTGCGAAAAATGTTTTGCCTTCTCAACCATTTCTTGGCTTCAAACTCCCATATCTCGCGAACGGATTGACCTAATCCAAAAATTTCTATTGCATCTGAAAGTAGAAACTCGCCCGATTACAACGGTATGTTTATTTTTTCCCTAGGCCATTCTGGTTCAGCGTTTGGAGCAGCAGAATTGCGAAAAATTTTTGGCCATCTCAACCATTTCTTGTCTTCAAACTCCCATATCTCGCGAACGGATTGACCTAACCCAAAAATTCCTGTTGCGTCTTTAAGTAGAAACTCGCCCGATTACAACGGTATGTGTATTTTTTCCCTAGGCCATTCTGGTTAAGCGTTTGGATCAGCAGAATTGCGAAAAATGTTTTGCCTTCTCAACCATTTCTTGGCTTCAAACTCCCATATCTCGCGAACGCATTGACCTAACCCAAAAATTCCTGTTGCGTCTTTAAGTAGAAACTCGCCCGATTACAACGGTATGTGTATTTTTTCCCTAGGCCATTCTGGTTAAGCGTTTGGAGCAGCAGAAGTGCGAAAACTTTGTTGTCTTCTTAACCATTTCTTGGCTTCAAACTCCCATATCTCGCGAACGGATTGACCTAACCCAAAAATTCCTGTTGCCTGTGAAGGAAGAAACTCGCCCGATTACAACGGTATGTGTATTTTTTCCCTAGGCCATTCTGGTTAAGCGTTTGGATCAGCAGAATTGCGAAAAATGTTTTGCCTTCTCAACCATTTCTTGGCTTCAAACTCCCATAGCTCGCGAACGGATTGACCTAATCCAAAAATTCCTATTGCATCTGAAAGTAGAAACTCGCCCGATTACAACGGTATGTTTATTTTTTCCGTAGGCCATTCTGGTTAAGCGTTTGGAGCAGCAGAAGTGCGAAAAATTTGTTGTCTTCTCAACCACTTCTTAGCTTCAAAGTCCCATATCTCGCGAACGGATTGACCAAACACGAAAATTCCTGCTGCGTCTGAAAGTAGAAACTCGCCCGATTACAACGTTATGCGTATTTTTTCCCTTGGCCATTCTGGTTAAGCGTTTGGAGCAGCAGAATTGCGAAAAATGTTTTGCCTTCTCAACCATTTCTTGGCTTGAAACTCCCATATCTCGCGAACGGATTGACCTAACCCAAAAATTCCTGTTGTGTGTGAAAGTAGAAACTCGCCCGATTACAACGGTATGTGTGTTTTTTCCCTAGCCCATTCTGGTTAAGCGTTTGGAGCAGGAGAATTGCGAAAAATTTTTTGCCTTCTCAACCATTTCTAGGCTTCAAGCTCCCATATCTCGCGAACAGATTGGCCTAACCCAAAAATTCCAGTTGCGTTTGGAAGTAGAAACTCGCCCGATTACAACGGTATGTGTATTTTTTCCCTAGGCCATTCTGGTTAAGCGTTTGGAGCAGCAGAAGTGCGAAAACTTAGTTGTCTTCTTAACCGTTTGTTGGCTTCAAACTCCCATATCTCGCGAACGGATTGACCTAACCCAAAAATTCCTGTTGCGTCTTTAAGTAGAAACTCGCCCGATTACAACGGTATGTGTATTTTTTCCCTAGGCCATTCTGGTTAAGCGTTTGGATCAGCAGAATTGCGAAAAATGTTTTGCCTTCTCAACCATTTCTTGGCTTCAAACTCACATATCTCGCGAACGGATTGACCTAACCCAGAAATTCCTGTTGTGTCTTTAAGTAGAAACTCGCCCGATTACAACGGTATGTGTATTTTTTCCCTAGGCCATTCTGGTTAAGCGTTTGGATCAGCAGAATTGCGAAAAATGTTTTGCCTTCTCAACCATTTCTTGGCTTCAAACTCCCATATCTCGCGAACGGATTGACCTAACCCAAAAATTCCTACTGTAACTGAAAGTAGAAACTCGCCCAATTACAACGGTATGTGTAGTTTTTCCCTAGGCCATTCTGGTTAAGCGTTTGGAGCAGCAGAAGTGCGAAAACTTAGTTGTCTTCTTAACCGTTTGTTGGCTTCAAACTCCCATATCTCGCGAACGGATTGACCTAACCCAAAAATTCCTGTTGCGTCTTTAAGTAGAAACTCGCCCGATTACAACGGTATGTGTATTTTTTCCCTAGGCCATTCTGGTTAAGCGTTTGGATCAGCAGAATTGCGAAAAATGTTTTGCCTTCTCAACCATTTCTTGGCTTCAAACTCACATATCTCGCGAACGGATTGACCTAACCCAGAAATTCCTGTTGTGTCTTTAAGTAGAAACTCGCCCGATTACAACGGTATGTGTATTTTTTCCCTAGGCCATTCTGGTTAAGCGTTTGGATCAGCAGAATTGCGAAAAATGTTTTGCCTTCTCAACCATTTCTTGGCTTCAAACTCCCATATCTCGCGAACACATTGATCTAACCCAAAAATTCCTGTTGCGTGTGAAAGTAGAAACTCGCCCGATTACAACGGTATGTGTATTTTTTCCCTAGGCCATTCTGGTTAAGCGTTTGGATCAGCAGAATTGCGAAAAATGTTTTGCCTTCTCAACAATTTCTTGGCTTCAAACTCGCATATCTCGCGAACGGATTGACCTAATCCAAAAATTCCTATTGTAACTGAAAGTGGAAACCCGCCCGATTACAACGGTATGTGTATTTTTTCCCTAGGCCACTCTGGTTAAGCATTTGTAGCAGTAGAATTGCGAAAAAATTTTTGCCGTCTCAACCATTTCTTAGCTTCAAAGTCCCATATCTCGCGAACGGATTGACCTAACCCAAAAATTCCTATTGTAACTGAAAGTAGAAACTCGCCCGATTACAACGGTATGTGTATTTTTTCCCTAGGCCGATCTGGTTAAGCATTTGAAGCAGCCGAATTGCGAAAAAATTTTTGCCGTCTCAACCATTTCTTGGCTTCAAACTCCCATATCTCGCGAACGGATTGACCTAACCCAAAAATTCCTATTGCATCTGAAAGTCGAAACTCGCCCGATTACAACGGTATGTGTATTTTTTCCCTAGGCCATTCTGGTTAAGCGTTTGGAGCAGCAGAATTGCGAAAAATTTTTTGCCTTCTCAACCATTTCTTGGCTTCAAACTCCCATATCTCGCGAACGCATTGACCTAACCCAAAAATTCCTGTTGCGTCTTTAAGTAGAAACTCTCCCGATTACAACGGTATGTGTATTTTTTCCCTAGGCCATTCTGGTTAAGCGTTTGGAGCAGCAGAATTGCGAAAACTTTGTTGTCTTCTTAACCATTTCTTGGCTTCAAACTCCCATATCTCGCGAACGGATTGACCTAACCCAAAAATTCCTGTTGCGTCTTTAAGTAGAAACTCGCCCGATTACAACGGTATGTGTATTTTTTCCCTAGGCCATTCTGGTTAAGCGTTTGGATCAGCAGAATTGCGAAAAAATTTTTGCCGTCTCAACCATTTCTTAGCTTCAAAGTCCCATATCTCGCGAACGGATTGACCTAATCCAAAAATTCCTATTGCAACTGAAAGAAGAAACTCGCCCGATTACAACGGTATGTGTATTTTTTCCCTAGGCCATTCTGGTTAAGCGTTTGGATCAGCAGAATTGCGAAAAATGTTTTGCCTTCTCAACAATTTCTTGGCTTCAAACACGCATATCTCGCGAACGGATTGACCTAATCCAAAAATTCCTATTGTAACTGAAAGTGGAAACCCGCCCGATTACAACGGTATGTGTATTTTTTCCCTAGGCCACTCTGGTTAAGCATTTGTAGCAGTAGAATTGCGAAAAAATTTTTGCCGTCTCAACCATTTCTTAGCTTCAAAGTCCCATATCTCGCGAACGGATTGACCTAACCCAAAAATTCCTATTGTAACTGAAAGTAGAAACTCGCCCGATTACCACGGTATGTGTATTTTTTCCCTAGGCCGATCTGGTTAAGCATTTGAAGCAGCTGAATTGCGAAAAAATTTTTGCCGTCTCAACCATTTCTTGGCTTCAATCTCCCATATCTCGCGAACGGATTGACCTAACCCAAAAATTCCTATTGCATCTGAAAGTCGAAACTCGCCCGATTACAACGGTATGTGTATTTTTTCCCTAGGCCATTCTGGTTAAGCGTTTGGAGCAGCAGAATTGCGAAAAATTTTTTGCCTTCTCAACCATTTCTTGGCTTCAAACTCCCATATCTCGCGAACGCATTGACCTAACCCAAAAATTCCTGTTGCGTCTTTAAGTAGAAACTCTCCCGATTACAACGGTATGTGTATTTTTTCCCTAGGCCATTCTGGTTAAGCGTTTGGAGCAGCAGAATTGCGAAAACTTTGTTGTCTTCTTAACCATTTCTTGACTTCAAACTCCCATATCTCGCGAACGGATTGACCTAACCCAAAAATTCCTGTTGCGTCTTTAAGTAGAAACTCGCCCGATTACAACGGTATGTGTATTTTTTCCCTAGGCCATTCTGGTTAAGCGTTTGGATCAGCAGAATTGCGAAAAATGTTTTGCCTTCTCAACCATTTCTTGGCTTCAAACTCCCATAGCTCGCGAACGGATTGACCTAATCCAAAAATTCCTATTGCATCTGAAAGTAGAAACTCGCCCGATTACAACGGTATGTTTATTTTTTCCGTAGGCCATTCTGGTAAAGCGTTTGGAGCAGCAGAAATGCGAAAAATTTGTTGTCTTCTCAACCACTTCTTAGCTTCAAAGTCCCATATCTCGCGAACGGATTGACCAAACACGAAAATTCCTGCTGCGTCTGAAAGTAGAAACTCGCCCGATTACAACGTTATGCGTATTTTTTCCCTTGGCCATTCTGGTTAAGCGTTTGGAGCAGCAGAATTGCGAAAAATGTTTTGCCTTCTCAACCATTTCTTGGCTTCAAACTCCCATATCTCGCGAACGCATTGACCTAACCCAAAAATTCCTGTTGCGTCTTTAAGTAGAAACTCTCCCGATTACAACGGTATGTGTATTTTTTCCCTAGGCCATTCTGGTTAAGCGTTTGGAGCAGCAGAATTGCGAAAACTTTGTTGTCTTCTTAACCATTTCTTGGCTTCAAACTCCCATATCTCGCGAACGGATTGACCTAACCCAAAAATTCCTGTTGCGTCTTTAAGTAGAAACTCGCCCGATTACAACGGTATGTGTATTTTTTCCCTAGGCCATTCTGGTTAAGCGTTTGGATCAGCAGAATTGCGAAAAAATTTTTGCCGTCTCAACCATTTCTTAGCTTCAAAGTCCCATATCTCGCGAACGGATTGACCTAATCCAAAAATTCCTATTGCAACTGAAAGTAGAAACTCGCCCGATTACAACGGTATGTGTATTTTTTCCCTAGGCCATTCTGGTTAAGCGTTTGGATCAGCAGAATTGCGAAAAATGTTTTGCCTTCTCAACAATTTCTTGGCTTCAAACACGCATATCTCGCGAACGGATTGACCTAATCCAAAAATTCCTATTGTAACTGAAAGTGGAAACCCGCCCGATTACAACGGTATGTGTATTTTTTCCCTAGGCCACTCTGGTTAAGCATTTGTAGCAGTAGAATTGCGAAAAAATTTTTGCCGTCTCAACCATTTCTTAGCTTCAAAGTCCCATATCTCGCGAACGGATTGACCTAACCCAAAAATTCCTATTGTAACTGAAAGTAGAAACTCGCCCGATTACCACGGTATGTGTATTTTTTCCCTAGGCCGATCTGGTTAAGCATTTGAAGCAGCTGAATTGCGAAAAAATTTTTGCCGTCTCAACCATTTCTTGGCTTCAAACTCCCATATCTCGCGAACGGATTGACCTAACCCAAAAATTCCTATTGCATCTGAAAGTCGAAACTCGCCCGATTACAACGGTATGTGTATTTTTTCCCTAGGCCATTCTGGTTAAGCGTTTGGAGCAGCAGAATTGCGAAAAATTTTTTGCCTTCTCAACCATTTCTTGGCTTCAAACTCCCATATCTCGCGAACGCATTGACCTAACCCAAAAATTCCTGTTGCGTCTTTAAGTAGAAACTCTCCCGATTACAACGGTATGTGTATTTTTTCCCTAGGCCATTCTGGTTAAGCGTTTGGAGCAGCAGAATTGCGAAAACTTTGTTGTCTTCTTAACCATTTCTTGACTTCAAACTCCCATATCTCGCGAACGGATTGACCTAACCCAAAAATTCCTGTTGCGTCTTTAAGTAGAAACTCGCCCGATTACAACGGTATGTGTATTTTTTCCCTAGGCCATTCTGGTTAAGCGTTTGGATCAGCAGAATTTCGAAAAATGTTTTGCCTTCTCAACCATTTCTTGGCTTCAAACTCCCATATCTCGCGAACGGATTGACCTAACCCAAAAATTCCTATTGTAACTGAAAATAGAAACTCGCCCGATTACAAAGGTATGTGTATTTTTTCCCTAGGCCGTTCTGGTTAAGCATTTGAAGCAGCTGAATTGCGAAAAATTTTTTGCCTTATCAACCATTTCTTGGCTTCAAACTCCCATATCTCGCGAACGCATTGACCTAACCCAAAAATTCCTGTTGCCTCTTTAAGTAGAAACTCGCCCGATTACAACGGTAGGTGTATTTTTTCCCTAGGCCATTCTGGTTAAGCGTTTGGAGCAGCAGAAGTGCGAAAATTTTGTTGTCTTCTTAACCATTTCTTGGCTTCAAACTCCCATATCTCGCGAATGGATTGACCTAACCCAAAAATTCCTGTTGCATCTGAAAGTAGAAACTCGCCCGATTACAAAGGTATGTGTATTTTTTCCCTAGGCCATTCTGGTTAAGCGTTTGGAGCAGCAGAATTGTGAAAAATTTTTTGCCTTCTCTACCATTTCTTGGATTCAAACTCCCATATCTCGCGAACGGATTGACCTAACCCAAAAATTTCTATTGCATCTGAAAGTAGAAACACGCCCGACTACAACGGTATGTGTATTTTTTCCCTAGGCCATTCTGGTTAAGCGTTTGGAGCAGCAGAATTGCGAAAAATTTTTTGCCTTCTCAACCATTCCTTGTCTTCAAACTCCCATATCTCGCGAACGGATTGACCTAACCCAAAAATTCCTGTTGCGTCTTTAAGTAGAAACACGCCCGATTACAACGGTATGTGTATTGTTTCCCTAGGCCATTCTGGTTAAGCGTTTGGAGCAGCAGAATTGCGAAAAATTTGTTGCCTTCTCAACCATTTCTTGGATTCAAACTCCCATATCTCGCGAACGGATTGACCTAACCCAAAAATTCCTGTTGCGTCTAAAAGTAGAAACTCGCCCGATTACAACGGTATGTGTGTTTCTTCCCTAGCCCATTCTGGTTAAGCGTTTGGAGCAGCAGAATTGCCAAAAATTTGTTGTCTTCTCAACCATTTCTTAGCTTCAAAGTCCCATATCTCGCGAACGGATTGACCTAACCCAAAAATTCCTAGTGCATCTGAAAGTAGAAACTCGCCCGATTACAACGGTATGTTTATTTTTTCCGTAGGCCATTCTGGTAAAGCGTTTGGAGCAGCAGAAATGCGAAAAATTTGTTGTCTTCTCAACCACTTCTTAGCTTCAAAGTCCCATATCTCGCGAACGGATTGACCAAACACGAAAATTCCTGCTGCGTCTGAAAGTAGAAACTCGCCCGATTACAACGTTATGCGTATTTTTTCCCTTGGCCATTCTGGTTAAGCGTTTGGAGCAGCAGAATTGCGAAAAATGTTTTGCCTTCTCAACCATTTCTTGGCTTCAAACTCCCATATCTCGCGAACGCATTGACCTAACCCAAAAATTCCTGTTGCGTCTTTAAGTAGAAACTCTCCCGATTACAACGGTATGTGTATTTTTTCCCTAGGCCATTCTGGTTAAGCGTTTGGAGCAGCAGAATTGCGAAAACTTTGTTGTCTTCTTAACCATTTCTTGGCTTCAAACTCCCATATCTCGCGAACGGATTGACCTAACCCAAAAATTCCTGTTGCGTCTTTAAGTAGAAACTCGCCCGATTACAACGGTATGTGTATTTTTTCCCTAGGCCATTCTGGTTAAGCGTTTGGATCAGCAGAATTGCGAAAAAATTTTTGCCGTCTCAACCATTTCTTAGCTTCAAAGTCCCATATCTCGCGAACGGATTGACCTAATCCAAAAATTCCTATTGCAACTGAAAGTAGAAACTCGCCCGATTACAACGGTATGTGTATTTTTTCCCTAGGCCATTCTGGTTAAGCGTTTGGATCAGCAGAATTGCGAAAAATGTTTTGCCTTCTCAACAATTTCTTGGCTTCAAACACGCATATCTCGCGAACGGATTGACCTAATCCAAAAATTCCTATTGTAACTGAAAGTGGAAACCCGCCCGATTACAACGGTATGTGTATTTTTTCCCTAGGCCACTCTGGTTAAGCATTTGTAGCAGTAGAATTGCGAAAAAATTTTTGCCGTCTCAACCATTTCTTAGCTTCAAAGTCCCATATCTCGCGAACGGATTGACCTAACCCAAAAATTCCTATTGTAACTGAAAGTAGAAACTCGCCCGATTACCACGGTATGTGTATTTTTTCCCTAGGCCGATCTGGTTAAGCATTTGAAGCAGCTGAATTGCGAAAAAATTTTTGCCGTCTCAACCATTTCTTGGCTTCAAACTCCCATATCTCGCGAACGGATTGACCTAACCCAAAAATTCCTATTGCATCTGAAAGTCGAAACTCGCCCGATTACAACGGTATGTGTATTTTTTCCCTAGGCCATTCTGGTTAAGCGTTTGGAGCAGCAGAATTGCGAAAAATTTTTTGCCTTCTCAACCATTTCTTGGCTTCAAACTCCCATATCTCGCGAACGCATTGACCTAACCCAAAAATTCCTGTTGCGTCTTTAAGTAGAAACTCTCCCGATTACAACGGTATGTGTATTTTTTCCCTAGGCCATTCTGGTTAAGCGTTTGGAGCAGCAGAATTGCGAAAACTTTGTTGTCTTCTTAACCATTTCTTGACTTCAAACTCCCATATCTCGCGAACGGATTGACCTAACCCAAAAATTCCTGTTGCGTCTTTAAGTAGAAACTCGCCCGATTACAACGGTATGTGTATTTTTTCCCTAGGCCATTCTGGTTAAGCGTTTGGATCAGCAGAATTTCGAAAAATGTTTTGCCTTCTCAACCATTTCTTGGCTTCAAACTCCCATATCTCGCGAACGGATTGACCTAACCCAAAAATTCCTATTGTAACTGAAAATAGAAACTCGCCCGATTACAAAGGTATGTGTATTTTTTCCCTAGGCCGTTCTGGTTAAGCATTTGAAGCAGCTGAATTGCGAAAAATTTTTTGCCTTATCAACCATTTCTTGGCTTCAAACTCCCATATCTCGCGAACGCATTGACCTAACCCAAAAATTCCTGTTGCCTCTTTAAGTAGAAACTCGCCCGATTACAACGGTAGGTGTATTTTTTCCCTAGGCCATTCTGGTTAAGCGTTTGGAGCAGCAGAAGTGCGAAAATTTTGTTGTCTTCTTAACCATTTCTTGGCTTCAAACTCCCATATCTCGCGAATGGATTGACCTAACCCAAAAATTCCTGTTGCATCTGAAAGTAGAAACTCGCCCGATTACAAAGGTATGTGTATTTTTTCCCTAGGCCATTCTGGTTAAGCGTTTGGAGCAGCAGAATTGTGAAAAATTTTTTGCCTTCTCTACCATTTCTTGGATTCAAACTCCCATATCTCGCGAACGGATTGACCTAACCCAAAAATTTCTATTGCATCTGAAAGTAGAAACACGCCCGACTACAACGGTATGTGTATTTTTTCCCTAGGCCATTCTGGTTAAGCGTTTGGAGCAGCAGAATTGCGAAAAATTTTTTGCCTTCTCAACCATTCCTTGTCTTCAAACTCCCATATCTCGCGAACGGATTGACCTAACCCAAAAATTCCTGTTGCGTCTTTAAGTAGAAACACGCCCGATTACAACGGTATGTGTATTGTTTCCCTAGGCCATTCTGGTTAAGCGTTTGGAGCAGCAGAATTGCGAAAAATTTGTTGCCTTCTCAACCATTTCTTGGATTCAAACTCCCATATCTCGCGAACGGATTGACCTAACCCAAAAATTCCTGTTGCGTCTAAAAGTAGAAACTCGCCCGATTACAACGGTATGTGTGTTTCTTCCCTAGCCCATTCTGGTTAAGCGTTTGGAGCAGCAGAATTGCCAAAAATTTGTTGTCTTCTCAACCATTTCTTAGCTTCAAAGTCCCATATCTCGCGAACGGATTGACCTAACCCAAAAATTCCTAGTGCATCTGAAAGTAGAAACTCGCCCGATTACAACGGTATGTGTATTTTTTCCCTAGGCCATTCTGGTTAAGCGTTTGGAGCAGCAGAAGTGCGAAAAATTTGTTGTCTTCTCAACCATTTCTTGGCTTCAAACTCCCATATCTCCCGAAAGGATTGACCTATCCCAAAAATTCCTATTGCATCTGAAAGTAGAAACACGCCCGATTACAACGGTATGTGTATTTTTTCCCTAGGCCATTCTGGTTAAGCGTTTGGAGCAGCAGAATTGCGAAAAATTTGTTGTCTTCTCAACCATTTCTTAGCTTCAAAGTCCCATATCTCGCGAACGGATTGACCTAACCCAAAAATTTCTAGTGCATCTGAAAGTAGAAACTCGCCCGATTACAACGGTATGTGTATTTTATCCATAGGCCATTCTGGTTAAGCGTTTGGAGCAGCAGAATTGCGAAAAATGTTTTGCCTTCTCAACCATTTCTTGGCTTCAAACTCCCATATCTCGCGAACGGATTGACCTAACCCAAAAATTCCTGTTGCGTCTGAAAGTAGAAACTCGCCCGATTACAACGGTATGTGTATTTTTTCCCTAGGCCATTCTGGTTAAGCGTTTGGAGCAGGGGAGTGCGAAAACTATGTTGTCTTCTTAACCATTTCTTGGCTTCAAACTCCCATATCTCGCGAACGGATTGACCTAACCTAAAAATTCCTGTTGCGTGTGAAAGTAGCAACTCGCCCGATTACAACGGTATGTGTGTTTTTCCTCTAGCCCATTCTGGTTAAGCGTTTGGAGCAGCAGAATTGCGAAAAATTTTTTGCCTTCTCAACAATTTCTTGGCTTCAAACTCCCATATCTCGCGAACGGATTGATCTAACCCAAAAATTCCTGTTGTGTCTGAAAGTAGAAACTCGCCCGATTACAAAGGTATGTGTATTTTTTCCGTAGGCCATTCTGGTTAAGCGTTTGGAGCAGCAGAAGTGCGAAAAATTTGTTGTCTTCTCAACCATTTCTTAGCTTCAAAATCCCATATCTCGCGAACGGATTGACCTAACCCAAAAATTTCTAGTGCATCTGAAAGTAGAATCTCGCCCGATTACAACGTTATGTGTATTTTTTCCCTAGGCCATTCTGGTTAATCGTTTGGAGCAGCAGAATTGCGAAAAATGTTTTGCCTTCTCAACCATTTCTTGGCTTCAAACTCCCATATCTCGCGAACGGATTGACCTAACCCAAAAATTCCTATTGTAACTGAAAATAGAAACTCGCCCGATTACAACGGTATGTGTATTTTTTCCCTAGACCATTCTGGTTAAGCGTTTGGAGCAGCAGAGTTGCGAAAAATTTGTTGTCTTCTCAACCATTTCTTAGCTTCAAAGTCCCATATCTCGCGAACGGATTGACCTAACCCAAAAATTCCTGTTGCGTCTGAAAGTAGAAACTCGCCCGATTACAACGGTATGTGTATTTTTTCCCTAGGCCATTCTGGTTAAGCGTTTGGAGCAGGGGAGTGCGAAAACTATGTTGTCTTCTTAACCATTTCTTGGCTTCAAACTCCCATATCTCGCGAACGGATTGACCTAACCTAAAAATTCCTGTTGCGTGTGAAAGTAGAAACTCGCCCGATTACAACGGTATGTGTGTTTTTTCTCTAGCCCATTCCGGTTAAGCGTTTGGAGCAGCAGAATTGCGAAAAATTTTTTGCCTTCTCAACAATTTCTTGGCTTCAAACTCCCATATCTCGCGAACGGATTGATCTAACCCAAAAATTCCTGTTGTGTCTGAAAGTAGAAACTCGCCCGATTACAACGGTATGTGTATTTTTTCCGTACGCCATTCTGGTTAAGCGTTTGGAGCAGCAGAAGTGCGAAAAATTTGTTGTCTTCTCAACCATTTCTTAGCTTCAAAATCCCATATCTCGCGAACGGATTGACCAAACACGAAAATTCCTGCTGCGTCTAAAAGTAGAAACTGGCCCGATTACAACGTTATGCGTATTTTTTCCCTTGGCCATTCTGGTTAAGCGTTTGGAGCAGCAGAATTGCGAAAAATGTTTTGCCTTCTCAACCATTTCTTGGCTTCAAACTCCCATATCTCGCGAACGGATTGACCTAACCCAAAAATTCCTATTGTAACTGAAAATAGAAACTCGCCCGATTACAAAGGTATGTGTATTTTTTCCCTAGGCCATTCTGGTTAAGCATTTGAAGCAGCTGAATTGCGAAAAAATTTTTGCCGCCTCAAGCATTTCTTGGCTTCAAACTCCCATATCTCGCGAACGGATTGACCTAACCCAAAAATTCCTATTGCATCTGAAAGTCGAAACTCGCTCGATTACAACGGTATGTGTATTTTTTCCCTAGGCCATTCTGGTTAAGCGTTTGGAGCAGCAGAAGTGCGAAAATTTTGTTGTCTTCTTAACCATTTCTTGGCTTCAAACTCCCATATCTCGCGAATGGATTGACCTAACCCAAAAATTCCTGTTGCATCTGAAAGTATAAACTCGCCCGATTACAAAGGTATGTGTATTTTTTCCCTAGGCCATTCTGGTTAAGCGTTTGGAGCAGCAGAATTGTGAAAAATTTTTTGCCTTCTCTACCATTTCTTGGCTTCAAACTCCCATATCTCGCGAACGGATTGACCTAACCCAAAAATTTCTATTGCATCTGAAAGTAGAAACACGCCCGACTACAACGGTATTTGTATTTTTTCCCTAGGCCATTCTGGTTAAGCGTTTGGAGCAGCAGAATTGCGAAAAATTTTTTGCCTTCTCAACCATTCCTTGTCTTCAAACACCCATATCTCGCGAACGGATTGACCTAACCCAAAAATTCCTGTTGCGTCTTTAAGTAGAAACTCGCCCGATTACAACGGTATGTGTATTGTTTCCCTAGGCCATTCTGGTTAAGCGTTTGGAGCAGCAGAATTGCGAAAAATTTGTTGCCTTCTCAACCATTTCTTGGATTCAAACTCCCATATCTCGCGAACGGATTGACCTAACCCAAAAATTCCTGTTGCGTCTGAAATTAGAAACTCGCCCGATTACAACGGTATGTGTGTTTTTTCCCTAGGCCATTCTGGTTAAGCGTTTGGAGCAGCAGAATTGCGAAAAATTTTTTGCCTCCTCAACCATTCCTTGGCTTCAAACTCCCATATCTCGCGAACGGATTGACCTAATCAAAAAATTCCTATTGCATCTGAAAGTAGAAACCCGCCCGATTACATTGGTATGTGTATTTTTTCCCTAGGCCATTCTGGTTAAGCGTTTAGAGCAGCAGAAGTGCGAAAAATTTGTTGTCTTCTCAACCATTTCTTAGCTTCAAAATCCCATATCTCGCGAACGGATTGACCAAACACGAAAATTCCTGCTGCGTCTAAAAGTAGAAACTCGCCCGATTACAACGTTATGCGTATTTTTTCCCTTGGCCATTCTGGTTAAGCGTTTGGAGCAGCAGAATTGCGAAAAATGTTTTGCCTTCTTAACCATTTCTTGGCTTCAAACTCCCATATCTCGCGAAGGGATTGACCTAACCCAAAAATTCCTGTTGCGTGTGAAAGTAGAAACTCGCCCGATTACAACGTTATGCGTATTTTTTCCCTTGGCCACTCTGGTTAAGCATTTGAAGCAGTAGAATTGCGAAAAAATTTTTGCCGTCTCAACCATTTCTTAGCTTCAAAGTCCCATATCTCGCGAACGGATTGACCTAACCCAAAAATTCCTATTGTAACTGAAAGTAGAAACTCGCCCGATTACAACGGTATGTGTATTTTTTCCCTAGGCCATTCTGGTTAAGCGTTTGGAGCAGCGGAAGTGCGAAAACTTTGTTGTCTTCTTAACCATTCCTTGTCTTCAAACTCCCATATCTCGCGAACGGATTGACCTAACCCAAAATTCCTGTTGCGTCTTTAAGTAGAAACCCGCCCGATTACATTGGTATGTGTATTTTTTCCCTAGGCCATTCTGGTTAAGCGTTTAGAGCAGCAGAAGTGCGAAAAATTTGTTGTCTTCTCAACCATTTCTTAGCTTCAAAATCCCATATCTCGCGAACGGATTGACCAAACACGAAAATTCCTGCTGCGTCTAAAAGTAGAAACTCGCCCGATTACAACGTTATGCGTATTTTTTCCCTTGGCCATTCTGGTTAAGCGTTTGGAGCAGCAGAATTGCGAAAAATGTTTTGCCTTCTTAACCATTTCTTGGCTTCAAACTCCCATATCTCGCGAAGGGATTGACCTAACCCAAAAATTCCTGTTGCGTGTGAAAGTAGAAACTCGCCCGATTACAACGTTATGCGTATTTTTTCCCTTGGCCACTCTGGTTAAGCATTTGAAGCAGTAGAATTGCGAAAAAATTTTTGCCGTCTCAACCATTTCTTAGCTTCAAAGTCCCATATCTCGCGAACGGATTGACCTAACCCAAAAATTCCTATTGTAACTGAAAGTAGAAACTCGCCCGATTACAACGGTATGTGTATTTTTTCCCTAGGCCATTCTGGTTAAGCGTTTGGAGCAGCGGAAGTGCGAAAACTTTGTTGTCTTCTTAACCATTTCTTGGCTTCAAACTCCCATATCTCGCGAACGGATTGACCTAACCCAAAAATTCCTGTTGCGTCTTTAAGTAGAAACTCGCCCGATTACAACGGTATGTGTATTTTTTCCCTAGGCCATTCTGGTTAAGCGTTTGGATCAGCAGAATTGCGAAAAATGTTTTGCCTTCTCAACCATTTCTTGGCTTCAAACTCCCATATCTCGCGAACGGATTGACCTAATCCAAAAATTCCTATTGCATCTGAAAGTAGAAACTCTCCCGATTACAACGGTATGTGTATTTTTCCCGTAGCCCATTCTGGTTAAGCGTTTGGAGCAGCAGAATTGCCAAAACTTTGTTGTCTTCTCAACCATTTCTTAGCTTCAAAGTCCCATATCTCGCGAACGGATTGACCTAACCCAAAAATTCCTAGTGCATCTGAAAGTAGAAACTCGCCCGATTACAACGGTATGTGTATTTTTTCCCTAGGCCATTCTGGTTAAGCGTTTGGAGCAGCAGAAGTGCGAAAAATTTGTTGTCTTCTCAACCATTTCTTGGCTTCAAACTCCCACATCTCCCGAAAGGATTGACCTATCCCAAAAATTCCTATTGCATCTGAAAGTAGAAACACGCCCGATTACAACGGTATGTGTATTTTTTCCCTAGGCCATTCTGGTTAAGCGTTTGGAGCAGCAGAATTGCGAAAAATTTGTTGTCTTCTCAACCATTTCTTAGCTTCAAAGTCCCATATCTCGCGAACGGATTGACCTAACCCAAAAATTTCTAGTGCATCTGAAAGTAGAATCTCGCCCGATTACAACGGTATGTGTATTTTTTCCCTAGGCCATTCTGGTTAAGCGTTTGGAGCAGCAGAGTTGCGAAAAATTTGTTGTCTTCTCAACCATTTCTTAGCTTCAAAGTCCCATATCTCGCGAACGGATTGACCTAACCCAAAAATTCCTGTTGCGTCTGAAAGTAGAAACTCGCCCGATTACAACGATATGTGTATTTTTTCCCTAGGCCATTCTGGTTAAGCGTTTGGAGCAGGGGAGTGCGAAAACTATGTTGTCTTCTTAACCATTTCTTGGCTTCAAACTCCCATATCTCGCGAACGGATTGACCTAACCTAAAAATTCCTGTTGCGTGTGAAAGTAGAAACTCGCCCGATTACAACGGTATGTGTGTTTTTTCTCTAGCCCATTCTGGTTAAGCGTTTGGAGCAGCAGAATTGCGAAAAATTTTTTGCCCTCTCAACAATTTCTTGGCTTCAAACTCCCATATCTCGCGAACGGATTGATCTAACCCGAAAATTCCTGTTGTGTCTGAAAGTAGAAACTCGCCCGATTACAACGGTATGTGTATTTTTTCCGTAGGCCATTCTGGTTAAGCGTTTGGAGCAGCAGAAGTGCGAAAAATTTGTTGTCTTCTCAACCATTTCTTAGCTTCAAAATCCCATATCCCGCGAACGGTTTGACCAAACACGAAAATTCCTGCTGCGTCTAAAAGTAGAAACTGGCCCGATTACAACGTTATGCGTATTTTTTCCCTTGGCCATTCTGGTTAAGCGTTTGGAGCAGCAGAATTGCGAAAAATGTTTTGCCTTCTCAACCATTTCTTGGCTTCAAACTCCCATATCTCGCGAACGGATTGACCTAACCCAAAAATTCCTATTGTAACTGAAAATAGAAACTCGCCCGATTACAAAGGTATGTGTAGTTTTTCCCTAGGCCATTCTGGTTAAGCATTTGAAGCAGCTGAATTGCGAAAAATTTTTTGCCTTCTCAACCATTTCTTGGCTTCAAACTCCCATATCTCGCGAACGCATTGACCTAACCCAAAAATTCCTGTTGCCTCTTTAAGTAGAAACTCGCCCGATTACAACGGTAGGTGTATTTTTTCCCTAGGCCATTCTGGTTAAGCGTTTGGAGCAGCAGAAGTGCGAAAATTTTGTTGTCTTCTTAACCATTTCTTGGCTTCAAACTCCCATATCTCGCGAATGGATTGACCTAACCCAAAAATTCCTGTTGCATCTGAAAGTAGAAACTCGCCCGATTACGAAGGTATGTGTATTTTTTCCCTAGGCCATTCTGGTTAAGCGTTTGGAGCAGCAGAATTGTGAAAAATTTTTTGCCTTCTCTACCATTTCTTGGCTTCAAACTCCCATATCTCGCGAACGGATTAACCTAACCCAAAAATTTCTATTGCATCTGAAAGTAGAAACACGCCCGACTACAACGGTATGTGTATTTTTTCCCTAGGCCATTCTGGTTAAGCGTTTGGAGCAGCAGAATTGTGAAAAATTTTTTGCCTTCTCTACCATTTCTTGGCTTCAAACTCCCATATCTCGCGAACGGATTGACCTAACCCAAAAATTTCTATTGCATCTGAAAGTAGAAACACGCCCGACTACAACGGTATGTGTATTTTTTCCCTAGGCCATTCTGGTTAAGCGTTTGGAGCAGCAGAATTGCGAAAAATTTTTTGCCTTCTCAACCATTCCTTGTCTTCAAACTCCCATATCTCGCGAACGGATTGACCTAACCCAAAAATTCCTGTTGCGTCTTTAAGTAGAAACTCGCCCGATTACAACGGTATGTGTATTGTTTCCCTAGGCCATTCTGGTTAAGCGTTTGGAGCAGCAGAATTGCGAAAAATTTGTTGCCTTCTCAACCATTTCTTGGATTCAAACTCCCATATCTCGCGAACGGATTGACCTAACCCAAAAATTCCTGTTGCGTCTGAAAGTAGAAACTCGCCCGATTACAACGGTATGTGTGTTTTTTCCCTAGCCCATTCTGGTTAAGCGTTTGGAGCAGGAGAATTGCAAAAATTTTTTGCCTCCTCAACCATTCCTTGGCTTCAAAATCCCATATCTCGCGGACGGATTGACCTAATCCAAAAATTCCTATTGCATCTGAAAGTAGAAACCCGCCCGATAACATTGGTATGTGTATTTTTTCCCTAGGCCATTCTGGTTAAGCGTTTGGAGCAGCAGAAGTGCGAAAAATTTGTTGTCCTCTCAACCATTTCTTAGCTTCAAAATCCCATATCTCGCGAACGGATTGACCAAACACGAAAATTCCTGCTGCGTCTAAAAGTAGAAACTCGCCCGATTACAACGTTATGCGTATTTTTTCCCTTGCCCATTCTGGTTAAGCGTTTAGAGCAGCAGAATTGCGAAAAATGTTTTGCCTTCTCAACCATTTCTTGGCTTCAAACTCCCATATCTCGCGAACGGATTGACCTAACCCAAAAATTCCTGTTGCGTGTGAAAGTAGAAACTCGCCCGATTACAACGTTATGCGTATTTTTTCCCTTGGCCACTCTGGTTAAGCATTTGAAGCAGTAGAATTGCGAAAAAAATTTTGCCGTCTCAACCATTTCTTAGCTTCAAAGTCCCATATCTCGCGAACGGATTGACCTAACCCAAAAATTCCTATTGTAACTGAAAGTAGAAACTCGCCCGATTACAACGGTATGTGTATTTTGTCCCTAGGCCATTCTGGTTAAGCATTTGAAGCAGCTGAACTGCGAAAAAATTTTTGCCGCCTCAAGCATTTCTTGGCTTCAAACTCCCATATCACGCGAACGGATTGACCTAACCCACAAATTCCTATTGCATCTGAAAGTCGAAACTCGCTCGATTACAACGGTATGTGTATTTTTTCCCTAGGCCATTCTGGTTAAGCGTTTGGAGCAGCAGAGGTGCGAAAATTTTGTTGTCTTCTTAACCATTTCTTGGCTTCAAACTCCCATATCTCGCGAATGGATTGACCTAACCCAAAAATTCCTGTTGCATCTGAAAGTAGAGACTCGCCCGATTACAAAGGTATGTGTATTTTTTCCCTAGGCCATTCTGGTTAAGCGTTTGGAGCAGCAGAATTGTGAAAAATTTTTTGCCTTCTCTACCATTTCTTGGCTTCAAACTCCCATATCTCGCGAACGGATTGACCTAACCCAAAAATTTCTATTGCATCTGAAAGTAGAAACACGCCCGACTACAACGGTATGTGTATTTTTTCCCTAGGCCATTCTGGTTAAGCGTTTGGAGCAGCAGAATTGCGAAAAATTTTTTGCCTTCTCAACCATTCCTTGTCTTCAAACTCCCATATCTCGCGAACGGATTGACCTAACCCAAAATTCCTGTTGCGTCTTTAAGTAGAAACTCGCCCGATTACAACGGTATGTGTATTTTTTCCCTAGGCCATTCTGGTTAAGCGTTTGGAGCAGCAGAATTGTGAAAAATTTTTTGCCTTCTCTACCATTTCTTGGCTTCAAACTCCCATATCTCGCGAACGGATTAACCTAACCCAAAAATTTCTATTGCATCTGAAAGTAGAAACACGCCCGACTACAACGGTATGTGTATTTTTTCCCTAGGCCATTCTGGTTAAGCGTTTGGAGCAGCAGAATTGTGAAAAATTTTTTGCCTTCTCTACCATTTCTTGGCTTCAAACTCCCATATCTCGCGAACGGATTGACCTAACCCAAAAATTTCTATTGCATCTGAAAGTAGAAACACGCCCGACTACAACGGTATGTGTATTTTTTCCCTAGGCCATTCTGGTTAAGCGTTTGGAGCAGCAGAATTGCGAAAAATTTTTTGCCTTCTCAACCATTCCTTGTCTTCAAACTCCCATATCTCGCGAACGGATTGACCTAACCCAAAAATTCCTGTTGCGTCTTTAAGTAGAAACTCGCCCGATTACAACGGTATGTGTATTGTTTCCCTAGGCCATTCTGGTTAAGCGTTTGGAGCAGCAGAATTGCGAAAAATTTGTTGCCTTCTCAACCATTTCTTGGATTCAAACTCCCATATCTCGCGAACGGATTGACCTAACCCAAAAATTCCTGTTGCGTCTGAAAGTAGAAACTCGCCCGATTACAACGGTATGTGTGTTTTTTCCCTAGCCCATTCTGGTTAAGCGTTTGGAGCAGGAGAATTGCAAAAATTTTTTGCCTCCTCAACCATTCCTTGGCTTCAAAATCCCATATCTCGCGGACGGATTGACCTAATCCAAAAATTCCTATTGCATCTGAAAGTAGAAACCCGCCCGATTACATTGGTATGTGTATTTTTTCCCTAGGCCATTCTGGTTAAGCGTTTGGAGCAGCAGAAGTGCGAAAAATTTGTTGTCCTCTCAACCATTTCTTAGCTTCAAAATCCCATATCTCGCGAACGGATTGACCAAACACGAAAATTCCTGCTGCGTCTAAAAGTAGAAACTCGCCCGATTACAACGTTATGCGTATTTTTTCCCTTGGCCATTCTGGTTAAGCGTTTAGAGCAGCAGAATTGCGAAAAATGTTTTGCCTTCTCAACCATTTCTTGGCTTCAAACTCCCATATCTCGCGAACGGATTGACCTAACCCAAAAATTCCTGTTGCGTGTGAAAGTAGAAACTCGCCCGATTACAACGTTATGCGTATTTTTTCCCTTGGCCACTCTGGTTAAGCATTTGAAGCAGTAGAATTGCGAAAAAAATTTTGCCGTCTCAACCATTTCTTAGCTTCAAAGTCCCATATCTCGCGAACGGATTGACCTAACCCAAAAATTCCTATTGTAACTGAAAGTAGAAACTCGCCCGATTACAACGGTATGTGTATTTTGTCCCTAGGCCATTCTGGTTAAGCATTTGAAGCAGCTGAACTGCGAAAAAATTTTTGCCGCCTCAAGCATTTCTTGGCTTCAAACTCCCATATCACGCGAACGGATTGACCTAACCCACAAATTCCTATTGCATCTGAAAGTCGAAACTCGCTCGATTACAACGGTATGTGTATTTTTTCCCTAGGCCATCCTGGTTAAGCGTTTGGAGCAGCAGAATTGCGAAAAATTTTTTGCCTTCTCAACCATTTCTTGGCTTCAAACTCCCATATCTCGCGAACGCATTGACCTAACCCAAAAATTCCTGTTGCGTCTTTAAGTAGAAACTCGCCCGATTACAACGGTAGGTGTATTTTTCCCCTAGGCCATTCTGGTTAAGCGTTTGGAGCAGCAGAGTTGCGAAAATTTTGTTGTCTTCTTAACCATTTCTTGGCTTCAAACTCCCATATCTCGCGAATGGATTGACCTAACCCAAAAATTCCTGTTGCATCTGAAAGTAGAGACTCGCCCGATTACAAAGGTATGTGTATTTTTTCCCTAGGCCATTCTGGTTAAGCGTTTGGAGCAGCAGAATTGTGAAAAATTTTTTGCCTTCTCTACCATTTCTTGGCTTCAAACTCCCATATCTCGCGAACGGATTGACCTAACCCAAAAATTTCTATTGCATCTGAAAGTAGAAACACGCCCGACTACAACGGTATGTGTATTTTTTCCCTAGGCCATTCTGGTTAAGCGTTTGGAGCAGCAGAATTGCGAAAAATTTTTTGCCTTCTCAACCATTCCTTGTCTTCAAACTCCCATATCTCGCGAACGGATTGACCTAACCCAAAATTCCTGTTGCGTCTTTAAGTAGAAACTCGCCCGATTACAACGGTATGTGTATTGTTTCCCTAGGCCATTCTGGTTAAGCGTTTGGAGCAGCAGAATTGCGAAAAATTTGTTGCCTTCTCAACCATTCCTTGTCTTCAAACTCCCATATCTCGCGAACGGATTGACCTAACCCAAAAATTCCTGTTGCGTCCTTAAGTAGAAACTCGCCCGATTACAACGGTATGTGTATTGTTTCCCTAGGCAATTCTGGTTAAGCGTTTGGAGCAGCAGAATTGCGAAAAACTTTTTGCCTTCTCAACAATTTCTTGGCTTCAAACTCCCATATCTCGCGAACGGATTGATCTAACCCAAAAATTCCTGTTGTGTCTGAAAGTAGAAACTCGCCCGATTACAACGGTATGTGTATTTTTTCCGTAGGCCATTCTGGTTAAGCGTTTGGAGCAGCAGAAGTGCGAAAAATTTGTTGTCTTCTCAACCATTTCTTAGCTTCAAAATCCCATATCTCGCGAACGGATTGACCAAACACGAAAATTCCTGCTGCGTCTAAAAGTAGAAACTGGCCCGATTACAACGTTATGCGTATTTTTTCCCTTGGCCATTCTGGTTAAGCGTTTGGAGCAGCAGAATTGCGAAAAATGTTTTGCCTTCTCAACCATTTCTTGGCTTCAAACTCCCATATCTCGCGAACGGATTGACCTAACCCAAAAATTCCTATTGTAACTGAAAATAGAAACTCGCCCGATTACAAAGGTATGTGTATTTTTTCCCTAGGCCATTCTGGTTAAGCATTTGAAGCAGCTGAATTGCGAAAAAATTTTTGCCGCCTCAAGCTTTTCTTGGCTTCAAACTCCCATATCTCGCGAACGGATTGACCTAACCCAAAAATTCCTATTGCATCTGAAAGTCGAAACTCGCTCGATTACAACGGTATGTGTATTTTTTCCCTAGGCCATCCTGGTTAAGCGTTTGGAACAGCAGAATTGCGAAAAATTTTTTGCCTTCTCAACCATTTCTTGGCTTCAAACTCCCATATCTCGCGAACGCATTGACCTAACCCAAAAATTCCTGTTGCGTCTTTAAGTAGAAACTCGCCCGATTACAACGGTAGGTGAATTTTTTCCCCACGCCATTCTGGTTAAGCGTTTGGAGCAGCAGAAGTGCGAAAATTTTGTTGTCTTCTTAACCATTTCTTGTCTTCAAACTCCCATATCTCGCGAACGGATTGTCCTAACCCAAAAATTCCTGTTGCGTCTTTAAGTAGAAACTCGCCCGATTACAACGGTATGTGTATTGTTTCCCTAGGCCATTCTGGTTAAGCGTTTGGAGCAGCAGAATTGCGAAAAATTTTTTGCCTTCTCAACCATTCTTTGTCTTCAAACTCCCATATCTCGCGAACGGATTGACCTAACCCAAAAATTCCTGTTGCGTCTTTAAGTAGAAACTCGCCCGATTACAACGGTATGTGTATTGTTTCCCTAGGCCATTCTGGTTAAGCGTTTGGAGCAGCAGAATTGCGAAAAATTTGTTGCCTTCTCAACCATTTCTTGGATTCAAACTCCCATATCTCGCGAACGGATTGACCTAACCCAAAAATTCCTGTTGCGTCTGAAAGTAGAAACTCGCCCGATTACAACGGTATGTGTGTTTTTTCCCTAGCCCATTCTGGTTAAGCGTTTGGAGCAGGAGAATTGCAAAAATTTTTTGCCTCCTCAACCATTCCTTGGCTTCAAAATCCCATATCTCGCGGACGGATTGACCTAATCCAAAAATTCCTATTGCATCTGAAAGTAGAAACCCGCCCGATTACATTGGTATGTGTATTTTTTCCCTAGGCCATTCTGGTTAAGCGTTTGGAGCAGCAGAAGTGCGAAAAATTTGTTGTCTTCTCAACCATTTCTTGGCTTCAAACTCCCATATCTCGCGAACGGATTGACCTAACCCAAAAATTCCTGTTGCGTGTGAAAGTAGAAACTCGCCCGATTACAACGTTATGCGTATTTTTTCCCTTGGCCACTCTGGTTAAGCATTTGAAGCAGTAGAATTGCGAAAAAATTTTTGCCGTCTCAACCATTTCTTAGCTTCAAAGTCCCATATCTCGCGAACGGATTGACCTAACCCAAAAATTCCTATTGTAACTGAAAGTAGAAACTCGCCCGATTACAACGGTATGTGTATTTTTTCCCTAGGCCATTTTGGTTAAGCGTTTGGAGCAGGAGAATTGCAAAAATTTTTTGCCTCCTCAACCATTCCTTGGCTTCAAAATCCCATATCTCGCGGACGGATTGACCTAATCCAAAAATTCCTATTGCATCTGAAAGTAGAAACCCGCCCGATTACATTGGTATGTGTATTTTTTCCCTAGGCCATTCTGGTTAAGCGTTTGGAGCAGCAGAAGTGCGAAAAATTTGTTGTCTTCTCAACCATTTCTTGGCTTCAAACTCCCATATCTCGCGAACGGATTGACCTAATCCAAAAATTCCTATTGCATCTGAAAGTAGAAACTCTCCCGATTACAACGGTATGTGTATTTTTTCCCTAGCCCATTCTGGTTAAGCGTTTGGAGCAGCAGAATTGCCAAAAATTTGTTGTCTTCTCAACCATTTCTTAGCTTCAAAGTCCCATATCTCGCGAACGGATTGACCTAACCCAAAAATTCCTAGTGCATCTGAAAGTAGAAACTCGCCCGATTACAACGGTATGTGTATTTTTTCCCTAGGCCATTCTGGTTAAGCGTTTGGAGCAGCAGAAGTGCGAAAAATTTGTTGTCTTCTCAACCATTTCTTGGCTTCAAACTCCCACATCTCCCGAAAGGATTGACCTATCCCAAAAATTCCTATTGCATCTGAAAGTAGAAACACGCCCGATTACAACGGTATGTGTATTTTTTCCCTAGGCCATTCTGGTTAAGCGTTTGGAGCAGCAGAATTGCGAAAAATTTGTTGTCTTCTCAACCATTTCTTAGCTTCAAAGTCCCATATCTCGCGAACGGATTGACCTAACCCAAAAATTTCTAGTGCATCTGAAAGTAGAATCTCGCCCGATTACAACGGTATGTGTATTTTTTCCCTAGGCCATTCTGGTTAAGCGTTTGGAGCAGCAGAGTTGCGAAAAATTTGTTGTCTTCTCAACCATTTCTTAGCTTCAAAGTCCCATATCTCGCGAACGGATTGACCTAACCCAAAAATTCCTGTTGCGTCTGAAAGTAGAAACTCGCCCGATTACAACGATATGTGTATTTTTTCCCTAGGCCATTCTGGTTAAGCGTTTGGAGCAGGGGAGTGCGAAAACTATGTTGTCTTCTTAACCATTTCTTGGCTTCAAACTCCCATATCTCGCGAACGGATTGACCTAACCTAAAAATTCCTGTTGCGTGTGAAAGTAGAAACTCGCCCGATTACAACGGTATGTGTGTTTTTTCTCTAGCCCATTCTGGTTAAGCGTTTGGAGCAGCAGAATTGCGAAAAATTTTTTGCCCTCTCAACAATTTCTTGGCTTCAAACTCCCATATCTCGCGAACGGATTGATCTAACCCGAAAATTCCTGTTGTGTCTGAAAGTAGAAACTCGCCCGATTACAACGGTATGTGTATTTTCTCCGTAGGCCATTCTGGTTAAGCGTTTGGAGCAGCAGAAGTGCGAAAAATTTGTTGTCTTCTCAACCATTTCTTAGCTTCAAAATCCCATATCCCGCGAACGGTTTGACCAAACACGAAAATTCCTGCTGCGTCTAAAAGTAGAAACTGGCCCGATTACAACGTTATGCGTATTTTTTCCCTTGGCCATTCTGGTTAAGCGTTTGGAGCAGCAGAATTGCGAAAAATGTTTTGCCTTCTCAACCATTTCTTGGCTTCAAACTCCCATATCTCGCGAACGGATTGACCTAACCCAAAAATTCCTATTGTAACTGAAAATAGAAACTCGCCCGATTACAAAGGTATGTGTAGTTTTTCCCTAGGCCATTCTGGTTAAGCATTTGAAGCAGCTGAATTGCGAAAAATTTTTTGCCTTCTCAACCATTTCTTGGCTTCAAACTCCCATATCTCGCGAACGCATTGACCTAACCCAAAAATTCCTGTTGCCTCTTTAAGTAGAAACTCGCCCGATTACAACGGTAGGTGTATTTTTTCCATAGGCCATTCTGGTTAAGCGTTTGGAGCAGCAGAAGTGCGAAAATTTTGTTGTCTTCTTAACCATTTCCTGGCTTCAAACTCCCATATCTCGCGAATGGATTGACCTAACCCAAAAATTCCTGTTGCATCTGAAAGTAGAAACTCGCCCGATTACGAAGGTATGTGTATTTTTTCCCTACGCCATTCTGGTTAAGCGTTTGGAGCAGCAGAATTGTGAAAAATTTTTTGCCTTCTCTACCATTTCTTGGCTTCAAACTCCCATATCTCGCGAACGGATTAACCTAACCAAAAAATTTCTATTGCATCTGAAAGTAGAAACACGCCCGACTACAACGGTATGTGTATTTTTTCCCTAGGCCATTCTGGTTAAGCGTTTGGAGCAGCAGAATTGTGAAAAATTTTTTGCCTTCTCTACCATTTCTTGGCTTCAAACTCCCATATCTCGCGAACGGATTGACCTAACCCAAAAATTTCTATTGCATCTGAAAGTAGAAACACGCCCGACTACAACGGTATGTGTATTTTTTCCCTAGGCCATTCTGGTTAAGCGTTTGGAGCAGCAGAATTGCGAAAAATTTTTTGCCTTCTCAACCATTCCTTGTCTTCAAACTCCCATATCTCGCGATCGGATTGACCTAACCCAAAAATTCCTGTTGCGTCTTTAAGTAGAAACTCGCCCGATTACAACGGTATGTGTATTGTTTCCCTAGGCCATTCTGGTTAAGCGTTTGGAGCAGCAGAATTGCGAAAAATTTGTTGCCTTCTCAACCATTTCTTGGATTCAAACTCCCATATCTCGCGAACGGATTGACCTAACCCAAAAATTCCTGTTGCGTCTGAAAGTAGAAACTCGCCCGATTACAACGGTATGTGTGTTTTTTCCCTAGCCCATTCTGGTTAAGCGTTTGGAGCAGGAGAATTGCAAAAATTTTTTGCCTCCTCAACCATTCCTTGGCTTCAAAATCCCATATCTCGCGGACGGATTGACCTAATCCAAAAATTCCTATTGCATCTGAAAGTAGAAACCCGCCCGATTACATTGGTATGTGTATTTTTTCCCTAGGCCATTCTGGTTAAGCGTTTGGAGCAGCAGAAGTGCGAAAAATTTGTTGTCCTCTCAACCATTTCTTAGCTTCAAAATCCCATATCTCGCGAACGGATTGACCAAACACGAAAATTCCTGCTGCGTCTAAAAGTAGAAACTCGCCCGATTACAACGTTATGCGTATTTTTTCCCTTGGCCATTCTGGTTAAGCGTTTAGAGCAGCAGAATTGCGAAAAATGTTTTGCCTTCTCAACCATTTCTTGGCTTCAAACTCCCATATCTCGCGAACGGATTGACCTAACCCAAAAATTCCTGTTGCGTGTGAAAGTAGAAACTCGCCCGATTACAACGTTATGCGTATTTTTTCCCTTGGCCACTCTGGTTAAGCATTTGAAGCAGTAGAATTGCGAAAAAATTTTTGCCGTCTCAACCATTTCTTAGCTTCAAAGTCCCATATCTCGCGAACGGATTGACCTAACCCAAAAATTCCTATTGTAACTGAAAGTAGAAACTCGCCCGATTACAACGGTATGTGTATTTTGTCCCTAGGCCATTCTGGTTAAGCATTTGAAGCAGCTGAACTGCGAAAAAATTTTTGCCGCCTCAAGCATTTCTTGGCTTCAAACTCCCATATCACGCGAACGGATTGACCTAACCCACAAATTCCTATTGCATCTGAAAGTCGAAACTCGCTCAATTACAACGGTATGTGTATTTTTTCCCTAGGCCATCCTGGTTAAGCGTTTGGAGCAGCAGAATTGCGAAAAATTTTTTGCCTTCTCAACCATTTCTTGGCTTCAAACTCCCATATCTCGCGAACGCATTGACCTAACCCAAAAATTCCTATTGTAACTGAAAATAGAAACTCGCCCGATTACAAAGGTATGTGTAGTTTTTCCCTAGGCCATTCTGGTTAAGCATTTGAAGCAGCTGAATTGCGAAAAATTTTTTGCCTTCTCAACCATTTCTTGGCTTCAAACTCCCATATCTCGCGAACGCATTGACCTAACCCAAAAATTCCTGTTGCCTCTTTAAGTAGAAACTCGCCCGATTACAACGGTAGGTGTATTTTTTCCCTAGGCCATTCTGGTTAAGCGTTTGGAGCAGCAGAAGTGCGAAAATTTTGTTGTCTTCTTAACCATTTCTTGGCTTCAAACTCCCATATCTCGCGAATGGATTGACCTAACCCAAAAATTCCTGTTGCATCTGAAAGTAGAAACTCGCCCGATTACGAAGGTATGTGTATTTTTTCCCTAGGCCATTCTGGTTAAGCGTTTGGAGCAGCAGAATTGTGAAAAATTTTTTGCCTTCTCTACCATTTCTTGGCTTCAAACTCCCATATCTCGCGAACGGATTAACCTAACCCAAAAATTTCTATTGCATCTGAAAGTAGAAACACGCCCGACTACAACGGTATGTGTATTTTTTCCCTAGGCCATTCTGGTTAAGCGTTTGGAGCAGCAGAATTGTGAAAAATTTTTTGCCTTCTCTACCATTTCTTGGCTTCAAACTCCCATATCTCGCGAACGGATTGACCTAACCCAAAAATTTCTATTGCATCTGAAAGTAGAAACACGCCCGACTACAACGGTATGTGTATTTTTTCCCTAGGCCATTCTGGTTAAGCGTTTGGAGCAGCAGAATTGCGAAAAATTTTTTGCCTTCTCAACCATTCCTTGTCTTCAAACTCCCATATCTCGCGAACGGATTGACCTAACCCAAAAATTCCTGTTGCGTCTTTAAGTAGAAACTCGCCCGATTACAACGGTATGTGTATTGTTTCCCTAGGCCATTCTGGTTAAGCGTTTGGAGCAGCAGAATTGCGAAAAATTTGTTGCCTTCTCAACCATTTCTTGGATTCAAACTCCCATATCTCGCGAACGGATTGACCTAACCCAAAAATTCCTGTTGCGTCTGAAAGTAGAAACTCGCCCGATTACAACGGTATGTGTGTTTTTTCCCTAGCCCATTCTGGTTAAGCGTTTGGAGCAGGAGAATTGCAAAAATTTTTTGCCTCCTCAACCATTCCTTGGCTTCAAAATCCCATATCTCGCGGACGGATTGACCTAATCCAAAAATTCCTATTGCATCTGAAAGTAGAAACCCGCCCGATTACATTGGTATGTGTATTTTTTCCCTAGGCCATTCTGGTTAAGCGTTTGGAGCAGCAGAAGTGCGAAAAATTTGTTGTCTTCTCAACCATTTCTTAGCTTCAAAATCCCATATCCCGCGAACGGTTTGACCAAACACGAAAATTCCTGCTGCGTCTAAAAGTAGAAACTGGCCCGATTACAACGTTATGCGTATTTTTTCCCTTGGCCATTCTGGTTAAGCGTTTGGAGCAGCAGAATTGCGAAAAATGTTTTGCCTTCTCAACCATTTCTTGGCTTCAAACTCCCATATCTCGCGAACGGATTGACCTAACCCAAAAATTCCTATTGTAACTGAAAATAGAAACTCGCCCGATTACAAAGGTATGTGTAGTTTTTCCCTAGGCCGTTCTGGTTAAGCATTTGAAGCAGCTGAATTGCGAAAAATTTTTTGCCTTCTCAACCATTTCTTGGCTTCAAACTCCCATATCTCGCGAACGCATTGACCTAACCCAAAAATTCCTGTTGCCTCTTTAAGTAGAAACTCGCCCGATTACAACGGTAGGTGTATTTTTTCCATAGGCCATTCTGGTTAAGCGTTTGGAGCAGCAGAAGTGCGAAAATTTTGTTGTCTTCTTAACCATTTCCTGGCTTCAAACTCCCATATCTCGCGAATGGATTGACCTAACCCAAAAATTCCTGTTGCATCTGAAAGTAGAAACTCGCCCGATTACGAAGGTATGTGTATTTTTTCCCTACGCCATTCTGGTTAAGCGTTTGGAGCAGCAGAATTGTGAAAAATTTTTTGCCTTCTCTACCATTTCTTGGCTTCAAACTCCCATATCTCGCGAACGGATTAACCTAACCCAAAAATTTCTATTGCATCTGAAAGTAGAAACACGCCCGACTACAACGGTATGTGTATTTTTTCCCTAGGCCATTCTGGTTAAGCGTTTGGAGCAGCAGAATTGTGAAAAATTTTTTGCCTTCTCTACCATTTCTTGGCTTCAAACTCCCATATCTCGCGAACGGATTGACCTAACCCAAAAATTTCTATTGCATCTGAAAGTAGAAACACGCCCGACTACAACGGTATGTGTATTTTTTCCCTAGGCCATTCTGGTTAAGCGTTTGGAGCAGCAGAATTGCGAAAAATTTTTTGCCTTCTCAACCATTCCTTGTCTTCAAACTCCCATATCTCGCGATCGGATTGACCTAACCCAAAAATTCCTGTTGCGTCTTTAAGTAGAAACTCGCCCGATTACAACGGTATGTGTATTGTTTCCCTAGGCCATTCTGGTTAAGCGTTTGGAGCAGCAGAATTGCGAAAAATTTGTTGCCTTCTCAACCATTTCTTGGATTCAAACTCCCATATCTCGCGAACGGATTGACCTAACCCAAAAATTCCTGTTGCGTCTGAAAGTAGAAACTCGCCCGATTACAACGGTATGTGTGTTTTTTCCCTAGCCCATTCTGGTTAAGCGTTTGGAGCAGGAGAATTGCAAAAATTTTTTGCCTCCTCAACCATTCCTTGGCTTCAAAATCCCATATCTCGCGGACGGATTGACCTAATCCAAAAATTCCTATTGCATCTGAAAGTAGAAACCCGCCCGATTACATTGGTATGTGTATTTTTTCCCTAGGCCATTCTGGTTAAGCGTTTGGAGCAGCAGAAGTGCGAAAAATTTGTTGTCCTCTCAACCATTTCTTAGCTTCAAAATCCCATATCTCGCGAACGGATTGACCAAACACGAAAATTCCTGCTGCGTCTAAAAGTAGAAACTCGCCCGATTACAACGTTATGCGTATTTTTTCCCTTGGCCATTCTGGTTAAGCGTTTAGAGCAGCAGAATTGCGAAAAATGTTTTGCCTTCTCAACCATTTCTTGGCTTCAAACTCCCATATCTCGCGAACGGATTGACCTAACCCAAAAATTCCTGTTGCGTGTGAAAGTAGAAACTCGCCCGATTACAACGTTATGCGTATTTTTTCCCTTGGCCACTCTGGTTAAGCATTTGAAGCAGTAGAATTGCGAAAAAATTTTTGCCGTCTCAACCATTTCTTAGCTTCAAAGTCCCATATCTCGCGAACGGATTGACCTAACCCAAAAATTCCTATTGTAACTGAAAGTAGAAACTCGCCCGATTACAACGGTATGTGTATTTTGTCCCTAGGCCATTCTGGTTAAGCATTTGAAGCAGCTGAACTGCGAAAAAATTTTTGCCGCCTCAAGCATTTCTTGGCTTCAAACTCCCATATCACGCGAACGGATTGACCTAACCCACAAATTCCTATTGCATCTGAAAGTCGAAACTCGCTCAATTACAACGGTATGTGTATTTTTTCCCTAGGCCATCCTGGTTAAGCGTTTGGAGCAGCAGAATTGCGAAAAATTTTTTGCCTTCTCAACCATTTCTTGGCTTCAAACTCCCATATCTCGCGAACGCATTGACCTAACCCAAAAATTCCTATTGTAACTGAAAATAGAAACTCGCCCGATTACAAAGGTATGTGTAGTTTTTCCCTAGGCCATTCTGGTTAAGCATTTGAAGCAGCTGAATTGCGAAAAATTTTTTGCCTTCTCAACCATTTCTTGGCTTCAAACTCCCATATCTCGCGAACGCATTGACCTAACCCAAAAATTCCTGTTGCCTCTTTAAGTAGAAACTCGCCCGATTACAACGGTAGGTGTATTTTTTCCCTAGGCCATTCTGGTTAAGCGTTTGGAGCAGCAGAAGTGCGAAAATTTTGTTGTCTTCTTAACCATTTCTTGGCTTCAAACTCCCATATCTCGCGAATGGATTGACCTAACCCAAAAATTCCTGTTGCATCTGAAAGTAGAAACTCGCCCGATTACGAAGGTATGTGTATTTTTTCCCTAGGCCATTCTGGTTAAGCGTTTGGAGCAGCAGAATTGTGAAAAATTTTTTGCCTTCTCTACCATTTCTTGGCTTCAAACTCCCATATCTCGCGAACGGATTAACCTAACCCAAAAATTTCTATTGCATCTGAAAGTAGAAACACGCCCGACTACAACGGTATGTGTATTTTTTCCCTAGGCCATTCTGGTTAAGCGTTTGGAGCAGCAGAATTGTGAAAAATTTTTTGCCTTCTCTACCATTTCTTGGCTTCAAACTCCCATATCTCGCGAACGGATTGACCTAACCCAAAAATTTCTATTGCATCTGAAAGTAGAAACACGCCCGACTACAACGGTATGTGTATTTTTTCCCTAGGCCATTCTGGTTAAGCGTTTGGAGCAGCAGAATTGCGAAAAATTTTTTGCCTTCTCAACCATTCCTTGTCTTCAAACTCCCATATCTCGCGAACGGATTGACCTAACCCAAAAATTCCTGTTGCGTCTTTAAGTAGAAACTCGCCCGATTACAACGGTATGTGTATTGTTTCCCTAGGCCATTCTGGTTAAGCGTTTGGAGCAGCAGAATTGCGAAAAATTTGTTGCCTTCTCAACCATTTCTTGGATTCAAACTCCCATATCTCGCGAACGGATTGACCTAACCCAAAAATTCCTGTTGCGTCTGAAAGTAGAAACTCGCCCGATTACAACGGTATGTGTGTTTTTTCCCTAGCCCATTCTGGTTAAGCGTTTGGAGCAGGAGAATTGCAAAAATTTTTTGCCTCCTCAACCATTCCTTGGCTTCAAAATCCCATATCTCGCGGACGGATTGACCTAATCCAAAAATTCCTATTGCATCTGAAAGTAGAAACCCGCCCGATTACATTGGTATGTGTATTTTTTCCCTAGGCCATTCTGGTTAAGCGTTTGGAGCAGCAGAAGTGCGAAAAATTTGTTGTCCTCTCAACCATTTCTTAGCTTCAAAATCCCATATCTCGCGAACGGATTGACCAAACACGAAAATTCCTGCTGCGTCTAAAAGTAGAAACTCGCCCGATTACAACGTTATGCGTATTTTTTCCCTTGGCCATTCTGGTTAAGCGTTTAGAGCAGCAGAATTGCGAAAAATGTTTTGCCTTCTCAACCATTTCTTGGCTTCAAACTCCCATATCTCGCGAACGGATTGACCTAAGCCAAAAATTCCTGTTGCGTGTGAAAGTAGAAACTCGCCCGATTACAACGTTATGCGTATTTTTTCCCTTGGCCACTCTGGTTAAGCATTTGAAGCAGTAGAATTGCGAAAAAATTTTTGCCGTCTCAACCATTTCTTAGCTTCAAAGTCCCATATCTCGCGAACGGATTGACCTAACCCAAAAATTCCTATTGTAACTGAAAGTAGAAAGTCGCCCGATTACAACGGTATGTGTATTTTGTCCCTAGGCCATTCTGGTTAAGCATTTGAAGCAGCTGAACTGCGAAAAAATTTTTGCCGCCTCAAGCATTTCTTGGCTTCAAACTCCCATATCACGCGAACGGATTGACCTAACCCACAAATTCCTATTGCATCTGAAAGTCGAAATTCGCTCGATTACAACGGTATGTGTATTTCTTCCCTAGGCCATCCTGGTTAAGCGTTTGGAGCAGCAGAATTGCGAAAAATTTTTTGCCTTCTCAACCATTTCTTGGCTTCAAACTCCCATATCTCGCGAACGCATTGACCTAACCCAAAAATTCCTTTTGCGTCTTTAAGTAGAAACTCGCCCGATTACAACGGTAGGTGTATTTTTCCCCTAGGCCATTCTGGTTAAGCGTTTGGAGCAGCAGAGGTGCGAAAATTTTGTTGTCTTCTTAACCATTTCTTGGCTTCAAACTCCCATATCTCGCGAATGGATTGACCTAACCCAAAAATTCCTGTTGCATCTGAAAGTAGAGACTCGCCCGATTACAAAGGTATGTGTATTTTTTCCCTAGGCCATTCTGGTTAAGCGTTTGGAGCAGCAGAATTGTGAAAAATGTTTTGCCTTCTCTACCATTTCTTGGCTTCAAACTCCCATATCTCGCGAACGGATTGACCTAACCCAAAAATTTCTATTGCATCTGAAAGTAGAAACACGCCCGACTACAACGGTATGTGTATTTTTTCCCTAGGCCATTCTGGTTAAGCGTTTGGAGCAGCAGAATTGCGAAAAATTTTTTGCCTTCTCAACCATTCCTTGTCTTCAAACTCCCATATCTCGCGAACGGATTGACCTAACCCAAAATTCCTGTTGCGTCTTTAAGTAGAAACTCGCCCGATTACAACGGTATGTGTATTGTTTCCCTAGGCCATTCTGGTTAAGCGTTTGGAGCAGCAGAATTGCGAAAAATTTTTTGCCTTCTCAACCATTCCTTGTCTTCAAACTCCCATATCTCGCGAACGGATTGACCTAACCCAAAATTCCTGTTGCGTCTTTAAGTAGAAACTCGCCCGATTACAACGGTATGTGTATTGTTTCCCTAGCCATTCTGGTTAAGCATTTGAAGCAGCTGAACTGCGAAAAAATTTTTGCCGCCTCAAGCATTTCTTGGCTTCAAACTCCCATATCACGCGAACGGATTGACCTAACCCACAAATTCCTATTGCATCTGAAAGTCGAAACTCGCTCGATTACAACGGTATGTGTATTTTTTCCCTAGGCCATCCTGGTTAAGCGTTTGGAGCAGCAGAATTGCGAAAAATTTTTTGCCTTCTCAACCATTTCTTGGCTTCAAACTCCCATATCTCGCGAACGCATTGACCTAACCCAAAAATTCCTGTTGCGTCTTTAAGTAGAAACTCGCCCGATTACAACGGTAGGTGTATTTTTCCCCTAGGCCATTCTGGTTAAGCGTTTGGAGCAGCAGAGGTGCGAAAATTTTGTTGTCTTCTTAACCATTTCTTGGCTTCAAACTCCCATATCTCGCGAATGGATTGACCTAACCCAAAAATTCCTGTTGCATCTGAAAGTAGAGACTCGCCCGATTACAAAGGTATGTGTATTTTTTCCCTAGGCCATTCTGGTTAAGCGTTTGGAGCAGCAGAATTGTGAAAAATTTTTTGCCTTCTCTACCATTTCTTGGCTTCAAACTCCCATATCTCGCGAACGGATTGACCTAACCCAAAAATTTCTATTGCATCTGAAAGTAGAAACACGCCCGACTACAACGGTATGTGTATTTTTTCCCTAGGCCATTCTGGTTAAGCGTTTGGAGCAGCAGAATTGCGAAAAATTTTTTGCCTTCTCAACCATTCCTTGTCTTCAAACTCCCATATCTCGCGAACGGATTGACCTAACCCAAAATTCCTGTTGCGTCTTTAAGTAGAAACTCGCCTGATTACAACGGTATGTGTATTGTTTCCCTAGGCCATTCTGGTTAAGCGTTTGGAGCAGCAGAATTGCGAAAAATTTGTTGCCTTCTCAACCATTCCTTGTCTTCAAACTCCCATATCTCGCGAACGGATTGACCTAACCCAAAAATTCCTGTTGCGTCCTTAAGTAGAAACTCGCCCGATTACAACGGTATGTGTATTGTTTCCCTAGGCAATTCTGGTTAAGCGTTTGGAGCAGCAGAATTGCGAAAAACTTTTTGCCTTCTCAACAATTTCTTGGCTTCAAACTCCCATATCTCGCGAACGGATTGATCTAACCCAAAAATTCCTGTTGTGTCTGAAAGTAGAAACTCGCCCGATTACAACGGTATGTGTATTTTTTCCGTAGGCCATTCTGGTTAAGCGTTTGGAGCAGCAGAAGTGCGAAAAATTTGTTGTCTTCTCAACCATTTCTTAGCTTCAAAATCCCATATCTCGCGAACGGATTGACCAAACACGAAAATTCCTGCTGCGTCTAAAAGTAGAAACTGGCCCGATTACAACGTTATGCGTATTTTTTCCCTTGGCCATTCTGGTTTAGCGTTTGGAGCAGCAGAATTGCGAAAAATGTTTTGCCTTCTCAACCATTTCTTGGCTTCAAACTCCCATATCTCGCGAACGGATTGACCTAACCCAAAAATTCCTATTGTAACTGAAAATAGAAACTCGCCCGATTACAAAGGTATGTGTATTTTTTCCCTAGGCCATTCTGGTTAAGCATTTGAAGCAGCTGAATTGCGAAAAAATTTTTGCCGCCTCAAGCTTTTCTTGGCTTCAAACTCCCATATCTCGCGAACGGATTGACCTAACCCAAAAATTCCTATTGCATCTGAAAGTCGAAACTCGCTCGATTACAACGGTATGTGTATTTTTTCCCTAGGCCATCCTGGTTAAGCGTTTGGAACAGCAGAATTGCGAAAAATTTTTTGCCTTCTCAACCATTTCTTGGCTTCAAACTCCCATATCTCGCGAACGCATTGACCTAACCCAAAAATTCCTGTTGCGTCTTTAAGTAGAAACTCGCCCGATTACAACGGTAGGTGAATTTTTTCCCCACGCCATTCTGGTTAAGCGTTTGGAGCAGCAGAAGTGCGAAAATTTTGTTGTCTTCTTAACCATTTCTTGTCTTCAAACTCCCATATCTCGCGAACGGATTGTCCTAACCCAAAAATTCCTGTTGCGTCTTTAAGTAGAAACTCGCCCGATTACAACGGTATGTGTATTGTTTCCCTAGGCCATTCTGGTTAAGCGTTTGGAGCAGCAGAATTGCGAAAAATTTTTTGCCTTCTCAACCATTCTTTGTCTTCAAACTCCCATATCTCGCGAACGGATTGACCTAACCCAAAAATTCCTGTTGCGTCTTTAAGTAGAAACTCGCCCGATTACAACGGTATGTGTATTGTTTCCCTAGGCCATTCTGGTTAAGCGTTTGGAGCAGCAGAATTGCGAAAAATTTGTTGCCTTCTCAACCATTTCTTGGATTCAAACTCCCATATCTCGCGAACGGATTGACCTAACCCAAAAATTCCTGTTGCGTCTGAAAGTAGAAACTCGCCCGATTACAACGGTATGTGTGTTTTTTCCCTAGCCCATTCTGGTTAAGCGTTTGGAGCAGGAGAATTGCAAAAATTTTTTGCCTCCTCAACCATTCCTTGGCTTCAAAATCCCATATCTCGCGGACGGATTGACCTAATCCAAATATTCCTATTGCATCTGAAAGTAGAAACCCGCCCGATTACATTGGTATGTGTATTTTTTCCCTAGGCCATTCTGGTTAAGCGTTTGGAGCAGCAGAAGTGCGAAAAATTTGTTGTCTTCTCAACCATTTCTTAGCTTCAAAATCCCATATCTCGCGAACGGATTGACCAAACACGAAAATTCCTGCTGCGTCTAAAAGTAGAAACTCGCCCGATTACAACGTTATGCGTATTTTTTCCCTTGGCCATTCTGGTTAAGCGTTTAGAGCAGCAGAATTGCGAAAAATGTTTTGCCTTCTCAACCATTTCTTGGCTTCAAACTCCCATATCTCGCGAACGGATTGACCTAACCCAAAAATTCCTGTTGCGTGTGAAAGTAGAAACTCGCCCGATTACAACGTTATGCGTATTTTTTCCCTTGGCCACTCTGGTTAAGCATTTGAAGCAGTAGAATTGCGAAAAAATTTTTGCCGTCTCAACCATTTCTTAGCTTCAAAGTCCCATATCTCGCGAACGGATTGACCTAACCCAAAAATTCCTATTGTAACTGAAAGTAGAAACTCGCCCGATTACAACGGTATGTGTATTTTGTCCCTAGGCCATTCTGGTTAAGCATTTGAAGCAGCTGAACTGCGAAAAAATTTTTGCCGCCTCAAGCATTTCTTGGCTTCAAACTCCCATATCTCGCGAACGGATTGACCTAACCCACAAATTCCTATTGCATCTGAAAGTCGAAACTCGCTCGATTACAACGGTATGTGTATTTTTTCCCTAGGCCATCCTGGTTAAGCGTTTGGAGCAGCAGAATTGCGAAAAATTTTTTGCCTTCTCAACCATTCCTTGTCTTCAAACTCCCATATCTCGCGAACGGATTGACCTAACCCAAAATTCCTGTTGCGTCTTTAAGTAGAAACTCGCCCGATTACAACGGTATGTGTATTGTTTCCCTAGGCCATTCTGGTTAAGCGTTTGGAGCAGCAGAATTGCGAAAAATTTGTTGCCTTCTCAACCATTCCTTGTCTTCAAACTCCCATATCTCGCGAACGGATTGACCTAACCCAAAAATTCCCGTTGCGTCTTTAAGTAGAAACTCGCCCGATTACAACGGTATGTGTATTTTTTCCGTGGGCCATTCTGGTTAAGCGTTTGGAGCAGCAGAAGTGCGAAAAATTTGTTGTCTTCTCAACCATTTCTTAGCTTCAAAATCCCATATCTCGCGAACGGATTGACCAAACACGAAAATTCCTGCTGCGACTAAAAGTAGAAACTGGCCCGATTACAACGTTATGCTTATTTTTTCCCTTGGCCATTCTGGTTAAGCGTTTGGAGCAGCAGAATTGCGAAAAATGTTTTGCCTTCTCAACCATTTCTTGGCTTCAAACTCCCATATCTCGCGAACGGATTGACCTAACCCAAAAATTCCTATTGTAACTGAAAATAGAAACTCGCCCGATTACAAAGGTATGTGTATTTTTTCCCTAGGCCATTCTGGTTAAGCATTTGAAGCAGCTGAATTGCGAAAAAATTTTTGCCGCCTCAAGCATTTCTTGGCTTCAAACTCCCATATCTCGCGAACGGATTGACCTAACCCAAAAATTCCTATTGCATCTGAAAGTCGAAACTCGCTCGATTACAACGGTATGTGTATTTTTTCCCTAGGCCATCCTGGTTAAGCGTTTGGAGCAGCAGAATTGCGAAAAATTTTTTGCCTTCTCAACCATTTCTTGGCTTCAAACTCCCATATCTCGCGAACGCATTGACCTAACCCAAAAATTCCTGTTGCGTCTTTAAGTAGAAACTCGCCCGATTACAACGGTAGGTGTATTTTTTCCCTACGCCATTCTGGTTAAGCGTTTGGAGCAGCAGAAGTGCGAAAATTTTGTTGTCTTCTTAACCATTTCTTGGCTTCAAACTCCCATATCTCGCGAATGGATTGACCTAACCCAAAAATTCCTGTTGCATCTGAAAGTAGAAACTCGCCCGATTACAAAGGTATGTGTATTTTTTCCCTAGGCCATTCTGGTTAAGCGTTTGGAGCAGCAGAATTGTGAAAAATTTTTTGCCTTCTCTACCATTTCTTGGCTTCAAACTCCCATATCTCGCGAACGGATTGACCTAACCCAAAAATTTCTATTGCATCTGAAAGTAGAAACACGCCCGACTACAACGGTATGTGTATTTCTTCCCTAGGCCATTCTGGTTAAGCGTTTGGAGCAGCAGAATTGCGAAAAATTTTTTGCCTTCTCAACCATTCCTTGTCTTCAAACTCCCATATCTCGCGAACGGATTGACCTAACCCAAAAATTCCTGTTGCGTCTTTAAGTAGAAACTCGCCCGTTTACAACGGTATGTGTATTGTTTCCCTAGGCCATTCTGGTTAAGCGTTTGGAGCAGCAGAATTGCGAAAAATTTGTTGCCTTCTCAACCATTTCTTGGATTCAAACTCCCATATCTCGCGAACGGATTGACCTAACCCAAAAATTCCTGTTGCGTCTGAAAGTAGAAACTCGCCCGATTACAACGGTATGTGTGTTTTTTCCCTAGCCCATTCTGGTTAAGCGTTTGGAGCAGGAGAATTGCAAAAATTTTTTGCCTCCTCAACCATTCCTTGGCTTCAAACTCCCATATCTCGCGAACGGATTGACCTAATCCAAAAATTCCTATTGCATCTGAAAGTAGAAACCCGCCCGATTACATTGGTATGTGTATTTTTTCTCTAGGCCATTCTGGTTAAGCTTTTGGAGCAGCAGAAGTGCGAAAAATTTGATGTCTTCTCAACCATTTCTTAGCTTCAAAATCCCATATCTCGCGAACGGATTGACCAAACACGAAAATTCCTGCTGCGTCTAAAAGTAGAAACTCGCCCGATTACAACGTTATGCGTATTTTTTCCCTTGGCCATTCTGGTTAAGCGTTTGGAGCAGCAGAATTGCGAAAAATGTTTTGCCTTCTCAACCATTTCTTGGCTTCAAACTCCCGTATCTCGCGAACGGATTGACCTAACCCAAAAATTACTGTTGCGTGTGAAAGTAGAAACTCGCCCGATTACAACGTTATGCGTATTTTTTCCCTTGGCCACTCTGGTTAAGCATTTGAAGCAGTAGAATTGCGAAAAAATTTTTGCCGTCTCAACCATTTCTTAGCTTCAAAGTCCCATATCTCGCGAACGGATTGACCTAACCCAAAAATTCCTATTGTAACTGAAAGTAGAAACTCGCCCGATTACAACGGTATGTGTATTTTTTCCCTAGGCCATTCTGGTTAAGCATTTGAAGCAGCTGAACTGCGAAAAAATTTTTGCCGCCTCAAGCATTTCTTGGCTTCAAACTCCCATATCTTGCGAACGCATTGACCTAACCCAAAAATTCCTGTTGCGTCTTTAAGTAGAAACACGCCCGATTACAACGGTAGGTGTATTTTTCCCCTAGGCCATTCTGGTTAAGCGTTTGGAGCAGCAGAGGTGCGAAAATTTTGTTGTCTTCTTAACCATTTCTTGGCTTCAAACTCCCATATCTCGCGAATGGATTGACCTAACCCAAAAATTCCTGTTGCATCTGAAAGTAGAGACTCGCCCGATTACAAAGGTATGTGTATTTTTTCCCTAGGCCATTCTGGTTAAGCGTTTGGAGCAGCAGATTTGTGAAAAATTTTTTGCCTTCTCTACCATTTCTTGGCTTCAAACTCCCATATCTCGCGAATGGATTGACCTAACCCAAAAATTTCTATTGCATCTGAAAGGAGAAACACGCCCGACTACAACGGTATGTGTATTTTTTCCCTAGGCCATTCTGGTTAAGCGTTTGGAGCAGCAGAATTGCGAAAAATTTTTTGCCTTCTCAACCATTCCTTGTCTTCAAACTCCGATATCTCGCGAACGGATTGACCTAACCCAAAAATTCCTGTTGCGTCTTTAAGTAGAAACTCGTCCGATTACAACGGTATGTGTATTATTTCCCTAGGCCATTCTGGTTAAGCGTTTGGAGCAGCAGAATTGCGAAAAATTTTTTGCCTTCTCAACAATTTCTTGGCTTCAAACTCCCATATCTCGCGAACGGATTGACCTAATCCAAAAATTCCTAATGCATCTGAAAGTAGAAACCCGCCCGATTACATTGGTATGTGTATTTTTTCCCTAGGCCATTCTGGTTAAGCGTTTGGAGCAGCAGAATTGCGAAAAATTTTTTGCCTTCTCAACAATTTCTTGGCTTCAAACTCCCATATCTCGCGAACGGATTGACCTAACCCAAAAATTTCTATTGCATCTGAAAGTCGAAACTCGCTCGATTACAACGGTATGTGTATTTTTTCCCTAGGCCATCCTGGTTAAGCGTTTGGAGCAGCAGAATTGCGAAAAATTTTTTGCCTTCTCAACCATTTCTTGGCTTCAAACTCCCATATCTCGCGAACGCATTGACCTAACCCAAAAATTCCTGTTGCGTCTTTAAGTAGAAACTCGCCCGATTACAACGGTAGGTGTATTTTTCCCCTAGGCCATTCTGGTTAAGCGTTTGGAGCAGCAGAGGTGCGAAAATTTTGTTGTCTTCTTAACCATTTCTTGGCTTCAAACTCCCATATCTCGCGAATGGATTGACCTAACCCAAAAATTCCTGTTGCATCTGAAAGTAGAGACTCGCCCGATTACAAAGGTATGTGTATTTTTTCCCTAGGCCATTCTGGTTAAGCGTTTGGAGCAGCAGAATTGTGAAAAATTTGTTGCCTTCTCAACCATTTCTTGGATTCAAACTCCCATATCTCGCGAACGGATTGACCTAACCCAAAAATTCCTGTTGCGTCTGAAAGTAGAAACTCGCCCGATTACAACGGTATGTGTGTTTTTTCCCTAGCCCATTCTGGTTAAGCGTTTGGAGCAGGAGAATTGCAAAAATTTTTTGCCTTCTCAACCATTCCTTGGCTTCAAACTCCCATATCTCGCGAACGGATTGACCTAATCCAAAAATTCCTATTGCATCTGAAAGTAGAAACCCGCCCGATTACATTGGTATGTGTATTTTTTCCCTAGGCCATTCTGGTTAAGCGTTTGGAGCAGCAGAATTGCGAAAAATTTTTTGCCTTCTCAACAATTTCTTGGCTTCAAACTCCCATATCTCGCGAACGGATTGACCTAACCCAAAAATTTCTATTGCATCTGAAAGTCGAAACTCGCTCGATTACAACGGTATGTGTATTTTTTCCCTAGGCCATCCTGGTTAACCGTTTGGAGGAGCAGAATTGCGAAAAATTTTTTGCCTTCTCAACCATTTCTTGGCTTCAAACTCCCATATCTCGCGAACGCATTGACCTAACCCAAAAATTCCTGTTGCGTCTTTAAGTAGAAACTCGCCCGATTACAACGGTAGGTGTATTTTTCCCCTAGGCCATTCTGGTTAAGCGTTTGGAGCAGCAGAGGTGCGAACATTTTGTTGTCTTCTTAACCATTTCTTGGCTTCAAACTCCCATATCTCGCGAATGGATTGACCTAACCCAAAAATTCCTGTTGCATCTGAAAGTAGAGACTCGCCCGATTACAAAGGTATGTGTATTTTTTCCCTAGGCCATTCTGGTTAAGCGTTTGGAGCAGCAGAATTGTGGAAAATTTTTTGCCTTTTCTACCATTTCTTGGCTTCAAACTCCCATATCTCGCGAACGGATTGACCTAACCCAAAAATTTCTATTGCATCTGAAAGTAGAAACACGCCCGACTAAAACGGTATGTGTATTTTTTCCCTAGGCCATTCTGGTTAAGCGTTTGGAGCAGCAGAATTGCGAAAAATTTTTTGCCTTCTCAACCATTCCTTGTCTTCAAACTCCCATATCTCGCGAACGGATTGACCTAACCCAAAAATTCCTGTTGCGTCTTTAAGTAGAAACTCGCCCGATTACAACGGTATGTGTATTGTTTCCCTAGGTCAATCTGGTTAAGCGTTTGGAGCAGCTGAATTGCGAAAAATTTGTTACCTTCTCAACCATTTCTTGGATTCAAACTCCCATATCTCGCGAACGGATTGACCTAACCCAAAAATTCCTGTTGCGTCTGAAAGTAGAAACTCGCCCGATTACAACGGTATGTGTGTTTTTTCCCTAGCCCATTCTGGTTAAGCATTTGAAGCAGCTGAACTGCGAAAAAATTTTTGCCGCCTCAAGCATTTCTTGGCTTCAAACTCCCATATCTCGCGAACGGATTGACCTAACCCAAAAATTCCTGTTGCGTGTGAAAGTAGAAACTCGCCCGATTACAACGTTATGCGTATTTTTTCCCTTGGCCACTCTGGTTAAGCATTTGAAGCAGTAGAATTGCGAAAAAATTTTTGCCGTCTCAACCATTTCTTAGCTTCAAAGTCCCATATCTCGCGAACGCATTGACCTAACCCAAAAATTCCTGTTGCGTCTTTAAGTAGAAACTCGCCCGATTACAACGGTAGGTGTATTTTTCCACTAGGCCATTCTGGTTAAGCGTTTGGAGCAGCAGAGGTGCGAACATTTTGTTGTCTTCTTAACCATTTCTTGGCTTCAAACTCCCATATCTCGCGAATGGATTGACCTAATCCAAAAATTCCTATTGAATCTGAAAGTAGATACCCGCCCGATTACATTGGTATGTGTATTTTTTCCCTAGGCCATTCTGGTTAAGCGTTTGGAGCAGCAGAATTGCGAAAAATTTTTTGCCTTCTCAACAATTTCTTGGCTTCAAACTCCCATATCTCGCGAACGGATTGACCTAACCCAAAAATTTCTATTGCATCTGTAAGTAGAAACACGCCCGACTACAACGGTATGTGTATTTTTTCCCTAGGCCATTCTGGTTAAGCGTTTGGAGCAGCAGAATTGCGAAAAATTTTTTGCCTTCTCAACCATTCCTTGTCTTCAAACTCCCATATCTCGCGGACGGATTGACCTAACCCAAAAATTCCTGTTGCGTCTTTAAGTAGAAACTCGCCCGATTACAACGGTATGTGTATTGTTTCCCTAGGCCATTCTGGTTAAGCGTTTGGAGCAGCAGAATTGCGATAAATTTGTTGCCTTCTCAACCATTTCTTGGATTCAAACTCCCATATCTCGCGAACGGATTGACCTAACCCAAAAATTCCTGTTGCGTCTGAAAGTAGAAACTCGCCCGATTACAATGGTATGTGTGTTTTTTCCCTAGCCCATTCTGGTTAAGCGTTTGGAGCAGGAGAATTGCAAAAATTTTTTGCCTTCTCAACCATTCCTTGGCTTCAAACTCCCATATCTCGCGAACGGATTGACCTAATCCAAAAATTCCTATTGCATCTGAAAGTAGAAACCCGCCCGATTACATTGGTATGTGTATTTTTTCCCTAGGCCATTCTGGTTAAGCGTTTGGAGCAGCAGAATTGCGAAAAATTTTTTGCCTTCTCAACAATTTCTTGGCTTCAAACTCCCATATCTCGCGAACGGATTGACCTAACCCAAAAATTCCTGTTGTGTCTGAAAGTAGAAACTCGCCCGATTACAACGGTATGTGAATTTTGTCCGTCGGCCATTCTGGTTAAGCGTTTGGAGCAGCAGAAGTGCGAAAAATTTGTTGTCTTCTCAACCATTTCTTGGCTTCAAACTCCCATATCTCGCGAACTGATTGACCTAACCCAAAAATTCCTGTTGCCTGTGAAAGTAGAAACTCGCCCGATTACAACGGTATGTGTGTTTTTTCCCTAGCCCATTCTGGTCTAGCGTTTGGAGCAGGAGAATTGCGAAAAATTTGTTGTCTTCACAACCATTTCTTAGCTTCAAAGTCCCATATCTCGCGAACGGATTGACCAAACACAAAAATTCCTGCTGCGTCTGAAAGTAGAAACTCGCCCGATTACAACGGTATGTGTATTTTTTCCCTAGCCCATTCTGGTTAAGCGTTTGGAGCAGGAGAATTGCGAAAAATTTTTTGCCTTCTCTACCATTTCTTGGCTTCAAACTCCCATATCTCGCGAACGGATTGGCCTAACCTAAAAATTCCTGTTGCCTGTGAAAGTAGAAACTCGCCCGATTACAACGGTATGTGTATTTTTTCCCTAGGCCATTCTGGTTAAGCGTTTGGAGCAGCAGAAGTGCGAAAACTTTGTTGTCTTCTTAACCATTTCTTGGCTTCAAACTCCCATATCTCGCGAACGAATTGATTTATCCCAAAAATTCCTGTTGCTTGTGAAAGTAGAAACTCGCCCGATTACAACGGTATGTGTGTTTTTTCCCTAGCCCATTCTGGTCTAGCGTTTGGAGCAGGAGAATTGCGAAAAATTTTTTACTTCTCAACCATTTCTTGGCTTCAAACTCCCATATCTCGCGAACGGATTGGCCTAACCCCAAAATTCCTATTGCGTCTGAATGTAGAAACTCGCCCGGTTACAACGGTATGTGTATTTTTTCCCTAGGCCATTCTGGTTAAGGGTTTGGAGCAGCAGAATTGCGAAAAATTTTTTGCCTTCTCAACCATTTCTTGGCTTCAAACTCCAATATCTCGCGAACGTATTGACCTAACCCAAAAATTCCTGTTGCATCTGAAAGTAGAAACTCGCCCGATTACAACGGTATGTGTATTTTTTCCCTAGGCCATTCTGGTTAAGCGTTTGGAGCAGCAGAATTGCGAAAAATTTTTTGCCTTCTCAACCATTTCTTGGCTTCAAACTCCCATATCTCGCGAACGGATTGACCTAACCCAAAAATTCCAAGTGTAACTGAAAGTGGAAACTCGCCCGATTACAAAGGTATGTGTATTTTTTCCCTAGACCATTCTGGTTAAGCGTTTGGAGCAGCAGAGTTGCGAAAAATTTGTTGTCTTCTCATCCATTTCTTAGCTTCAAAGTCCCATATATCGCGAACGGATTGACCTAACCCAAAAATTCCTATTCCATCTGAAAGTAGAAACTCGCCCGATTACAACGGTATGTGTATTTTTTCCCTAGGCCATTCTGGTTAAGCGTTTGGAGCAGCAGAATTGCGATAAATTTTTTGCCTTCTCAACCATTTCTTGGCTTCAAACTCCCATATCTCGCGAACGGATTGACTTAACACAAAAATTCCTGTTGCGTCTGAAAGTAGAAACTCGCCCGATTACAACGGTATGTGTATTTTTTCCCTAGGCCATTCTGGTTAAGCGTTTGGATCAGCAGAATTGCGAAAAATTGTATGCCTTCTCAACCATTTCTTGGCTTCAAACTCCCATATCTCGCGAACGGAATGACCTAACCCAAAATTCCTGTTGCGTGTGAAAGTAGACACTCGTCCGATTACAACGGTATGTGTGTTTTTTCCCTAGCCCATTCTGGTTAAGCGTTTGGATCAGCAGAATTGCGAAAAATTGTATGCCTTCTCAGCCATTTCTTAGCTTCAAAGTCCGATATCTCACGAACGGATTGACCAAACCCAAAAATTCCTGCTCTGTCTGATAGTAGAAACTCGCCCGATTACAACGGTATGCGTATTTTTCCCTAGGCCATTCTGGTTAAGCGTTTGGAGCAGCAGAATTGCGAAAAATGTTTTGCCTTCTCATCCATTTCTTGGTTTCAAACTCCAATATCTCGCGAACGGATTGACCTAACCCAAAAATTCCTGTTGCGTCTGAAAGAAGAAACTCGCCCGATTACAACGGTATTTGTGTTTTTTCCCTAGCCCATTCTGGTCTAGCGTTTGGAGCAGGAGAATTGCGAAAAATTTTTTGCCTTCTCAACCATTTCTTGGCTTCAAACTCCCATATCTCGCGAACGGATTGGCCTAACCCAAAAATTCCTGTTGCGTCTGAAAGTAGAAACTCGCCCAATTACAACGGTATGTGTATTTTTTCCCTAGGCCATTCTGGTTAAGCGTTTGGAGCACCAGAATTGCGAAAAATTTTTTGCCTTCTCAACCATTTCTTGGCTTCAAACTCCCATATCTCGCGAACGGATTGACCTAACCCAAAAATTCCTGTTGCGTCTGAAAGTAGAAACTCGCCCGATTACAATGGTATGTGTATTTTTTCCCTACACCATTCTGGTTAAGCGTTTGGAGCAGCAGAGTTGCGAAAAATTTGTTGTCTTCTCATCCATTTCTTAGCTTCAAAGTCCCATATCTCGCGAACGGATTGACCTAACCCAAAAATTCCTAATCCATCTGAAAGTAGAAACTCGCCCGATTACAACGGTATGTGTATTTTTTCCCTAGGCCATTCTGGTTAAGCGTTTGGAGCAGCAGAATTGCGAAAAATTTTTTGCCTTCTCAACCATTTCTTGGCTTCAAACTCCCATATCTCGCGAACGGATTGACTTAACACAAAAATTACTGTTGCGTCTGAAAGTAGAAAGTCGCCCGATTACAACGGTATGTGTATTTTTCCCTAGGCCATTCTGGTTAAGCGTTTGGATCAGCAGAATTGCGAAAAATGTTTGGCTTCTCAACCATTTCTTGGCTGCAAACTCCCATATCTCGCGAACGGATTGACCTAACCCAAAAATTCCTGTTGCGTCTGAAAGAAGAAACTCGCCCGATTACAACGGTATGTGTATTTTTTCCCTAGGCCATTCTGGTTAAGCGTTTGGATCAGCAGAATTGCGAAAAATTGTATGCCTTCTCAACCATTTCTTGGCTTCAAACTCCCATATCTCGCGAACGGATTGACTTAACCCAAAAATTCCTGTTGCGTCTGAAAGTAGAAACTCGCCCGATTACAACGGTATGTGTATTTTTTCCCTAGGCCATTCTGGTTAAGGGTTTGGAGCAGCAGAATTGCGAAAAATTTTTTGCCTTCTCAACCATTTCTTGGCTTCAAACTCCCATATCTCGCGAACGGATTGACCTAACCCAAAAATTCCTGTTGCATCTGAAAGTAGAAACTCGCCCGATTACAACGGTATGTGTATTATTTCCCTAGGCCATTCTGGTTAAGCGTTTGGAGCAGCAGAAGTGCGAAAACTTTGTTGTCTTCTTAACCCTTTCTTGGCTTCAAACTCCCATATCTCGCGAACGAATTGACTTATCCCAAAAATTCCTGTTGCTTGTGAAAGTAGAAACTCGCCCGATTACAACGGTATGTGTGTTTTTTCCCTAGCCCATTCTGGTTTAGCGTTTGGAGCAGGAGAATTGCGAAAAATTTTTTGCCTTCTCAACCATTTCTTGGCTTCAAACTCCCATATCTCGCGAACGGATTGACCTAACCAAAAAATTCCTATTGCATCTGAAAGTAGAAACTCGCCCGATTACAACGGTATGTGTATTTTTTCCCTAGCCCATTCTGGTTAAGCGTTTGGATCAGCAGAATTGCGAAAAATTGTATGCCTTCTCAACCATTTCTTGGCTTCAAACTCCCATATCTTGCGAACGGATTGACCTAACCCAAAATTCCTGTTGCGTGTGAAAGTAGAAACTCCCTCGATTACAACGGTATGTGTGTTTTTTCCCTAGGCCATTCTGGTTAAGCGTTTGGAGCAGCAGAAGTGCGAAAACTTTGTTGTCTTCTTAACCCTTTCTTGGCTTCAAACTCCCATATCTCGCGAACGAATTGACTTATCCCAAAAATTCCTGTTGCTTGTGAAAGTAGAAACTCGCCCGATTACAACGGTATGTGTGTTGTTTCCCTAGCCCATTCTGGTTTAGCGTTTGGAGCAGGAGAATTGCGAAAAATTTTTTGCCTTCTCAACCATTTCTTGGCTTCAAACTCCCATATCTCGCGAACGGATTGACCTAACCAAAAAAATCCTATTGCATCTGAAAGTAGAAACTCGCCCGATTACAACGGTATGTGTATTTTTTCCCTAGACCATTCTGGTTAAGCGTTTGGAGCAGCAGAGTTGCGAAAAATTTGTTGTCTTCACAACCATTTCTTAGCTTCAAAGTCCCATATCTCGCGAACGGATTGACCAAACACAAAAATTCCTGCTGCGTCTGAAAGTAGAAACTCGCCCGATTACAACGGTATGTGTATTTTTTCCCTAGCCCATTCTGGTTAAGCGTTTGGAGCAGGAGAATTGCGAAAAATTTTTTGCCTTCTCTACCATTTCTTGGCTTCAAACTCCCATATCTCGCGAACGGATTGGCCTAACCTAAAAATTCCTGTTGCCTGTGAAAGTAGAAACTCGCCCGATTACAACGGTATGTGTATTTTTTCCCTAGGCCATTCTGGTTAAGCGTTTGGATCAGCAGAATTGCGAAAAATGTTTTGCCTTCTCAACCATTTCTTGGCTTCAAACTCCCATATCTCGCGAACGGATTGGCCTAACCTAAAAATTCCTGTTGCGTCTGAAAGTAGAAACTCGCCCGATTACAACGGTATGTGTATTTTTTCCCTAGGCCATTCTGGTTAAGCGTTTGGAGCGGAAGAATTGCGAAAACTTTGTTGTCTTCTTAACCATTTCTTAGCTTCAAACTCCCATATCTCGCGAACGGATTGACCTAACCCAAAAATTCCTGCTCTGTCTGAAAGTAGAAACTCGCCCGATTACAACGGTATGCGTATTTTTTCCTTAGGCCATTCTGGTTAAGCGTTTGGAGCAGCAGAATTGCGAAAAATGTTTTGCCTTCTCAACCATTTCTTGGCTTCAAACTCCCATATCTCGCGAACGGATTGACCTAACCCAAAAATTCCTGTTGCGTCTGAAAGAAGAAACTCGCCCGATTACAACGGTATGTGTATTTTTTCCCTAGGACATTCTGCTTAAGGGTTTGGAGCAGCAGAATTGCGAAAAATTTTTTGCCTTCTCAACCATTTCTTGGCGTCAAACTCCCATATCTCGCAAACGGATTGACCTAACCCAAAAATTCCTGTTGCATCTGAAAGTAGAAACTCGCCCGATTACAACGGCATGTGTATTTTTTCCCTAGGCCATTCTGGTTAAGTGTTTGGAGCAGCAGAATTGCGAAAAATTTTTTGCCTTCTCAACCATTTCTTGGCTTCAAACTCCCATATCTCGCGAACGGATTGACCTAACCCAACAATTCCTGTTGCGTCTGAAAGTAGAAACTCGCCCGATTACAACGGTATGTGTATTTTCCCTAGGCCATTCTGGTTAAGCGTTTGGAGCAGCAGAAGTGCGAAAAATTTTTTGCCTTCTAAACCATTTCTTGGCTTCAAACTCCCATATCTCGCGAACGGATTGACCTAACCCAAAAATTCCTGTTGCGTCTGAAAGAAGAAACTCGCCCGATTACAAAGGTATGTGTATTTCTTGCCTAGACCATTCTGGTTAAGCGTTTGGAGCAGCAGAGTTGCGAAAAATTTGTTGTCTTCTCAACCATTTCTTAGATTCAAACTCCCATATCTCGCGAACGAATTGACTTATCCCAAAAATTCCTGTTGCTTGTGAAAGTCGAAACTCGCCCGATTACAACGGTATGTGTATTATTTCCCTAGGCCATTCTGGTTAAGCGTTTGGAGCAGCAGAAGTGCGAAAACTTTGTTGTCTTCTTAACCCTTTCTTGGCTTCAAACTCCCATATCTCGCGAACGAATTGACTTATCCCAAAAATTCCTGTTGCTTGTGAAAGTAGAAACTCGCCCGATTACAACGGTATGTGTGTTTTTTCCCTAGCCCATTCTGGTTTAGCGTTTGGAGCAGGAGAATTGCGAAAAATTTTTTGCCTTCTCAACCATTTCTTGGCTTCAAACTCCCATATCTCGCGAACGGATTGACCTAACCAAAAAATTCCTATTGCATCTGAAAGTAGAAACTCGCCCGATTACAACGGTATGTGTATTTTTTCCCTAGCCCATTCTGGTTAAGCGTTTGGATCAGCAGAATTGCGAAAAATTGTATGCCTTCTCAACCATTTCTTGGCTTCAAACTCCCATATCTTGCGAACGGATTGACCTAACCCAAAATTCCTGTTGCGTGTGAAAGTAGAAACTCCCTCGATTACAACGGTATGTGTGTTTTTTCCCTAGGCCATTCTGGTTAAGCGTTTGGAGCAGCAGAAGTGCGAAAACTTTGTTGTCTTCTTAACCCTTTCTTGGCTTCAAACTCCCATATCTCGCGAACGAATTGACTTATCCCAAAAATTCCTGTTGCTTGTGAAAGTAGAAACTCGCCCGATTACAACGGTATGTGTGTTGTTTCCCTAGCCCATTCTGGTTTAGCGTTTGGAGCAGGAGAATTGCGAAAAATTTTTTGCCTTCTCAACCATTTCTTGGCTTCAAACTCCCATATCTCGCGAACGGATTGACCTAACCAAAAAAATCCTATTGCATCTGAAAGTAGAAACTCGCCCGATTACAACGGTATGTGTATTTTTTCCCTAGACCATTCTGGTTAAGCGTTTGGAGCAGCAGAGTTGCGAAAAATTTGTTGTCTTCACAACCATTTCTTAGCTTCAAAGTCCCATATCTCGCGAACGGATTGACCAAACACAAAAATTCCTGCTGCGTCTGAAAGTAGAAACTCGCCCGATTACAACGGTATGTGTATTTTTTCCCTAGCCCATTCTGGTTAAGCGTTTGGAGCAGGAGAATTGCGAAAAATTTTTTGCCTTCTCTACCATTTCTTGGCTTCAAACTCCCATATCTCGCGAACGGATTGGCCTAACCTAAAAATTCCTGTTGCCTGTGAAAGTAGAAACTCGCCCGATTACAACGGTATGTGTATTTTTTCCCTAGGCCATTCTGGTTAAGCGTTTGGATCAGCAGAATTGCGAAAAATGTTTTGCCTTCTCAACCATTTCTTGGCTTCAAACTCCCATATCTCGCGAACGGATTGGCCTAACCTAAAAATTCCTGTTGCGTCTGAAAGTAGAAACTCGCCCGATTACAACGGTATGTGTATTTTTTCCCTAGGCCATTCTGGTTAAGCGTTTGGAGCGGAAGAATTGCGAAAACTTTGTTGTCTTCTTAACCATTTCTTAGCTTCAAACTCCCATATCTCGCGAACGGATTGACCTAACCCAAAAATTCCTGCTCTGTCTGAAAGTAGAAACTCGCCCGATTACAACGGTATGCGTATTTTTTCCTTAGGCCATTCTGGTTAAGCGTTTGGAGCAGCAGAATTGCGAAAAATGTTTTGCCTTCTCAACCATTTCTTGGCTTCAAACTCCCATATCTCGCGAACGGATTGACCTAACCCAAAAATTCCTGTTGCGTCTGAAAGAAGAAACTCGCCCGATTACAACGGTATGTGTATTTTTTCCCTAGGACATTCTGCTTAAGGGTTTGGAGCAGCAGAATTGCGAAAAATTTTTTGCCTTCTCAACCATTTCTTGGCGTCAAACTCCCATATCTCGCAAACGGATTGACCTAACCCAAAAATTCCTGTTGCATCTGAAAGTAGAAACTCGCCCGATTACAACGGCATGTGTATTTTTTCCCTAGGCCATTCTGGTTAAGTGTTTGGAGCAGCAGAATTGCGAAAAATTTTTTGCCTTCTCAACCATTTCTTGGCTTCAAACTCCCATATCTCGCGAACGGATTGACCTAACCCAACAATTCCTGTTGCGTCTGAAAGTAGAAACTCGCCCGATTACAACGGTATGTGTATTTTCCCTAGGCCATTCTGGTTAAGCGTTTGGAGCAGCAGAAGTGCGAAAAATTTTTTGCCTTCTAAACCATTTCTTGGCTTCAAACTCCCATATCTCGCGAACGGATTGACCTAACCCAAAAATTCCTGTTGCGTCTGAAAGAAGAAACTCGCCCGATTACAAAGGTATGTGTATTTCTTGCCTAGACCATTCTGGTTAAGCGTTTGGAGCAGCAGAGTTGCGAAAAATTTGTTGTCTTCTCAACCATTTCTTAGATTCAAACTCCCATATCTCGCGAACGAATTGACTTATCCCAAAAATTCCTGTTGCTTGTGAAAGTCGAAACTCGCCCGATTACAACGGTATGTGTATTTTTTCCCTATGCCATTCTGGTTAAGCGTTTGGATCAGCAGAATTGCGAAAAATGTTTTGCCTTCTCAACCATTTCTTGGCTTCAAACTCCCATATCTCGCGAACGGATTGACCTAATCCAAAAATTCCTATTGCGTCTGAATGTAGAAACTCGCCCGGTTACAACGGTATGTGTATTTTTTCCCTAGGCCATTCTGGTTAAGCGTTTGGAGCAGCAGAATTGCGAAAAATTTTTTGCCCTCTCAACCATTTCTTGGCTTCAAACTCCCATATCTCGCGAACGGATTGACTTAACCCAAAAATTCCTGTTGCGTCTGAAAGTAGAAACTCGCCCGATTACAACGGTATGCGTATTTTTCCCCAGGCCATTCTGGTTAAGCGTTTGGAGCAGCAGAATTGCGAAAAATGTTTCGCCTTCTCATCCATTTCTTGGTTTCAAACTCCCATATCTCGCGAACGGATTGACCTAACCCAAAAATTCCTGTTGCGTCTGAAAGAAGAAACTCGCCCGATTACAAAGGTATGTGTATTTTTTCCCTAGGCCATTCTGGTTAAGCGTTTGGATCAGCAGAATTGCGAAAAATGTTTTGCCTTCTCAACCATTTCTTGGCTTCAAACTCCCATATCTCGCGAACGGATTGACCTAATCCAAAAATTCCTATTGCGTCTGAATGTAGAAACTCGCCCGGTTACAACGGTATGTGTATTTTTTCCCTAGGCCATTCTGGTTAAGGGTTTGGAGCAGCAGAATTGCGAAAAATTTTTTGCCTTCTCAACCATTTCTTGGCTTCAAACTCCAATATCTCGCGAACGTATTGACCTAACCCAAAAATTCCTGTTGCATCTGAAAGTAGAAACTCGCCCGATTACAACGGTATGTGTATTTTTTCCCTAGGCCATTCTGGTTAAGCGTTTGGAGCAGCAGAAGTGCGAAAACTTTGTTGTCTTCTTAACCATTTCTTGGCTTCAAACTCCCATATCTCGCGAACGAATTGATTTATCCCAAAAATTCCTGTTGCTTGTGAAAGTAGAAACTCGCCCGATTACAACGGTATGTGTGTTTTTTCCCTAGCCCATTCTGGTCTAGCGTTTGGAGCAGGAGAATTGCGAAAAATTTTTTACTTCTCAACCATTTCTTGGCTTCAAACTCCCATATCTCGCGAACGGATTGGCCTAACCCAAAAATTCCTGTTGCGTCTGAAAGTAGAAACTCGCCCGCTTACAACGGTATGTGTATTTTTTCCCTAGGCCATTCTGGTTAAGCGTTTGGAGCAGCAGAATTGCGAAAAATTTTTTGCCTTCTCAACCATTTCTTGGCTTCAAACTCCCATATCTCGCGAACGGATTGACCTAACCCAAAAATTCCTGTTGCGTCTGAAAGTAGAAACTCGCCCGATTACAAAGGTATGTGTATTTTTTCCCTAGACCATTCTGATTAAGCGTTTGGAGCAGCAGAGTTGCGAAAAATTTGTTGTCTTCTCAACCATTTCTTAGCTTCAAAGTCCCATATCTCGCGAACGGATTGACCTAACCCAAAAATTCCTATTGCATCTGAAAGTAGAAACTCGCCCGATTACAACGGCATGTGTATTTTTTCCCTAGGCCATTCTGGTTAAGCGTTTGGAGCAGCAGAATTGCGAAAAATTTTTTGCCTTCTCAACCATTTCTTGGCTTCAAACTCCCATATCTCGCGAACGGATTGACTTAACCCAAAAATTCCTGTTGCGTCTGAAAGTAGAAACTCGCCCGATTACAACGGTATGTGAATCTTTTTCCTAGGCCATTCTGGTTAAGCGTTTGGAGCAGCAGAAGAGCGAAAACTTTGTTGTCTTCTTAACCATTTCTTGGCTTCAAACTCCCATATCTCGCGAACGGATTGACCTAACCCAAAAATTCCAGTTTCGTCTGAAAGTAGAAACTCGCCCGATTACAACGGTATGTGCATTTTTTCCCTAGGCCATTCTGGTTATGCGTTTGGATCAGCAGAATTGCGAAAAATGTTTTGCCTTCTCAACCATTTCTTGGCTTCAAACTCCCATATCTCGCGAACGGATTGACCTAACCCAAAATTCCTGTTGCGTGTGAAAGTAGAAACTCATCCGATTACAACGGTATATGTGTTTTTTCCCTAGCCCATTCTGGTTAAGCGTTTGGATCAGCAGAATTGCTAAAAATTGTATGCCTTCTCAACCATTTCTTAGCTTCAAAGTCCCATATCTCACGAACGGATTGACCAAACCCAAAAATTCCTGCTCTGTCTGAAAGTAGAAACTCGCCTGGTAACAACGGTATGCGTATTTTTTCCTAGGCCATTCTGGTTAAGCGTTTGGAGCAGCAGAATTGCGGAAAATGTTTTGCCTTCTCATCCATTTCTTGGTTTCAAACTCCCATATCTCGCGAACGGATTGGCCTAACCCAAAAATTCCTGTTGCGTCTGAAAGTAGAAACGCGCCCGATTACAACGGTATGTGTATTTTTTCCCTAGACCATTCTGGTTAAGCGTTTGGAGCAGCAGAGTTGCGAAAAATTTGTTGTCTTCTCAACCATTTCTTAGCTTCAAAGTCCCATATCTCGCGAACGGATTGACCAAACACAAAAATTCCTGCTGCGTCTGAAAGTAGACACTCGCCCGATTACAACGGTATGTGTATTTTTTCCCTAGGCCATTCTGGTTAAGCGTTTGGAGCAGCAGAATTGCGAAAAATTTGTTGTCTTCTTAACCATTTCTTGGCTTCAAACTCCCATATCTCGCGAACGAATTGACTTATCCCAAAAATTCCTGTTGCTTGTGAAAGTAGAAACTCGCTCGATTACAACGGTATGTGTGTTTTTTCCCTAGCCCATTCTGGTTAAGCGTTTGGAGCAGGAGAATTGCGAAAAATTTTTTGCCTTCTCAACCATTTCTTGGCTTCAAACTCCCATATCTTGCGAACGGATTGGCCTAACCTAAAAATTCCTGTTGCCTGTGAAAGTAGAAACTCGCCCGATTACAACGGTATGTGTATTTTTTCCCTAGGCCATTCTGGTTAAGCGTTTGGATCAGCAGAATTGCGAAAAATGTTTTGCCTTCTCAACCATTTCTTGGCTTCAAACTCCCATATCTCGCGAACGGATTGGCCTAACCTAAAAATTCCTGTTGCGTCTGAAAGTAGAAACTCGCCCGATTACAACGGTATGTGTATTTTTTCCCTAGACCATTCTGGTTAAGCGTTTGGAGCAGCAGAAGTGCGGAAACTTTGTTGTCTTCTTAACCATTTCTTGCCTTCAAACATCCATATCTCGCTAACGAATTGACTTATCCCAAAAATTCCTGTTGCTTTTGAAAGTAGAAACTCGCCCGATTACAACGGTATGTGTGTTTTTTCCCTAGCCCATTCTGGTTAAGCGTTTGGAGCAGGAGAATTGCGAAAAATTTTTTGGCTTCTCAACCATTTCTTGACTTCAAACTCCCATATCTCGCGAACGGATTGGCCTAACCCAAAAATTCCTGTTGCGTCTGAAAGTAGAAACTCGTCCGATTACAACGGTGTGTGTATTTTTTCCCTAGGCCATTCTGGTTAAGCGTTTGGAGCGGAAGAAGTGCGAAAACTTTGTTGTCTTCTTAACCATTTCTTAGCTTCAAACTCCCATATCTCGCGAACGGATTGACCTAACCCAAAAATTCCTGCTCTGTCTGAAAGTAGAAACTCGCCCGATTACAACGGTATGCGTATTTTTTCCTTAGGCCATTCTGGTTAAGCGTTTGGAGCAGCAGAATTGCGAAAAATGTTTGGCCTTCTCAACCATTTCTTGGCTTCAAACTCCCATATCTCGCGAACGGATTGACCTAACCCAAAAATTCCTGTTGCGTCTGAAAGAAGAAACTCGCCCGATTACAACGGTATGTGTATTTTTTCCCTAGGCCATTCTGCTTAAGGGTTTGGAGCAGCAGAATTGCGAAAAATTTTTTGCCTTCTCAACCATTTCTTGGCGTCAAACTCCCATATCTCGCAAACGGATTGACCTAACCCAAAAATTCCTGTTGCATCTGAAAGTAGAAACTCGCCCGATTACAACGGCATGTGTATTTTTTCCCTAGGCCATTCTGGTTAAGCGTTTGGATCAGCAGAATTGCGAAAAATGTTTTGCCTTCTCAACCATTTCTTGGCTTCAAAGTCCCATATCTCACGAACGGATTGACCAAACCCAAAAATTCCTGCTCTGTCTGAAAGTAGAAACTCGCCCGGTAACAACGGTATGCGTATTTTTCCCTAGGCCATTCTGGTTAAGCGTTTGGAGCAGCAGAATTGCGAAAAATTTTTTTTCCTTCTCATCCATTTCTTGGTTTCAAACTCCCATATCTCGCGAACGGATTGACCTAACCCAAAAATTGCTGTTGCGTCTGAAAGAAGAAACTCGCCCGATTACAACGGTATGTGTATTTTTTCCCTAGGCCATTCTGGTTAAGCGTTTGGAGCAGCAGAAGTGCGAAAAATTTGTTGTCTTCTCAACCATTTCTTAGCTTCAACGTCCCATATCTCACGAACGGATTGACCAAACCCAAAAATTCCTGCTGCGTCTGAAAGTAGAAACTCGCCCGATTACAACAGTACGTGTAGTTTTTCCCTAGGCCATTCTGGTTAAGGGTTTGGAGCAGAAGAATTGCGAAAAATTTTTTGCCTTCTCAACCATTTCCTGGCTTCAAACTCCCATATCTCGCGAACGGATCGACCTAACCCAAAAATTCCTGTTGCATCTGAAAGTAGAAACTCGCCCGATTACAACGGTATGTGTATTTTTTCCCTAGGCCATTCTGGTTAAGCTTTTGGAGCAGCAGAATTGCGAAAAATTTTTTGCCTTCTCAACCATTTCTTGGCTTCAAACTCCCATATCTCGCGAACGAATTGACTTATCCCAAAAATTCCTGTTGCTTGTGAAAGTAGAAACTCGCCCGATTACAACGGTATGTGTGTTTTTTCCCTAGCCCATTCTGGTCTAGCGTTTGGAGCAGGAGAATTGCGAAAAATTTTTTGCCTTCTCAACCATTTCTTGGCTTCAAACTCCCATATCTCGCGAACGGATTGGCCTAACCCAAAAATTCCTGTTGCGTCTGAAAGTAGAAACTCGCCCGATTACAACGGTATGTGTATTTTTTCCCTAGGCCATTCTGGTTAAGCGTTTGGAGCAGCAGAATTGCGAAAAATTTGTTGCCTTCTCAACCATTTCTTGGCTTCAAACTCCCATATCTCGCGAACGGATTGACCTAACCCAAAAATTCCTGTTGCGTCTGAAAGTAGAAACTCGCCCGATTACAATGGTATGTGTATTTTTTCCCTAGACCATTCTGGTTAAGCGTTTGGAGCAGCAGAGTTGCGAAAAATTTGTTGTCTTCTCATCCATTTCTTAGCTTCAAAGTCCCATATCTCGCGAACGGATTGACCTAACCCAAAAATTCCAAATCCATCTGAAAGTAGAAACTCGCCCGATTACAACGGTATGTGTATTTTTTCCCTAGGCCATTCTGGTTAAGCGTTTGGAGCAGCAGAATTGCGAAAAATTTTTTGCCTTCTCAACCATTTCTTGGCTTCAAACTCCCATATCTCGCGAACGGATTGACTTAACACAAAAATTCCTGTTGCGTCTGAAAGTAGAAACTCGCCCGATTACAACGGTATGTGTATTTTTTTCCTAGGCCATTCTGGTTAAGCGTTTGGAGCAGCAGAAGTGCGAAAAATTTGTTGTCTTCTCAACCATTTCTTAGCTTCAACGTCCCATATCTCACGAACGGATTGACCAAACCCAAAAATTCCTGCTGCGTCTGAAAGTAGAAACTCGCCCGATTACAACGGTATGTGTAGTTTTTCCCTAGGCCATTCTGGTTAAGGGTTTGGAGCAGAAGAATTGCGAAAAATTTTTTGCCTTCTCAACCATTTCCTGGCTTCAAACTCCCATATCTCGCGAACGGATCGACCTAACCCAAAAATTCCTGTTGCATCTGAAAGTAGAAACTCGCCCGATTACAACGGTATGTGTATTTTTTCCCTAGGCCATTCTGGTTAAGCGTTTGGAGCAGCAGAATTGCGAAAAATTTTTTGCCTTCTCAACCATTTCTTGGCTTCAAACTCCCATATCTCGCGAACGAATTGACTTATCCCAAAAATTCCTGTTGCTTGTGAAAGTAGAAACTCGCCCGATTACAACGGTATGTGTGTTTTTTCCCTAGCCCATTCTGGTCTAGCGTTTGGAGCAGGAGAATTGCGAAAAATTTTTTGCCTTCTCAACCATTTCTTGGCTTCAAACTCCCATATCTCGCGAACGGATTGGCCTAACCCAAAAATTCCTGTTGCATCTGAAAGTAGAAACTCGCCCGATTACAACGGCATGTGTATTTTTTCCCTAGGCCATTCTGGTTAAGCGTTTGGATCAGCAGAATTGCGAAAAATGTTTTGCCTTCTCAACCATTTCTTGGCTTCAAACTCCCATATCTCGCGAACGGATTGACCTAACCCAAAAATTCCAGTTTCGTCTGAAAGTAGAAACTCGCCCGATTACAGCGGTATGTGTATTTTTTCCCTAGGCCATTCTGGTTATGCGTTTGGATCAGCAGAATTGCGAAAAATGTTTTGCCTTCTCAACCATTTCTTGGCTTCAAACTCCCATATCTCGCGAACGGATTGACCTAACCCAAAATTCCTGTTGCGTGTGAAAGTAGAAACTCATCCGATTACAACGGTATATGTGTTTTTTCCCTAGCCCATTCTGGTTAAGCGTTTGGATCAGCAGAATTGCGAAAAATTGTTTGCCTTCTCAACCATTTCTTAGCTTCAAAGTCCCATATCTCACGAACGGATTGACCAAACCCAAAAATTCCTGCTCTGTCTGAAAGTAGAAACTCGCCCGGTAACAACGGTATGCGTATTTTTCCCTAGGCCATTCTGGTTAAGCGTTTGGAGCAGCAGAATTGCGAAAAATGTTTTGCCTTCTCATCCATTTCTTGGTTTCAAACTCCCATATCTCGCGAACGGATTGACCTAACCCAAAAATTCCTGTTGCGTCTGAAAGAAGAAACTCGCCCGATTACAACGGTATGTGTATTTTTTCCCTAGGCCATTCTGGTTAAGCGTTTGGAGCAGCAGAAGTGCGAAAAATTTGTTGTCTTCTCAACCATTTCTTAGCTTCAACGTCCCATATCTCACGAACGGATTGACCAAACCCAAAAATTCCTGCTGCGTCTGAAAGTAGAAACTCGCCCGATTACAACGGTATGTGTAGTTTTTCCCTAGGCCATTCTGGTTAAGGGTTTGGAGCAGAAGAATTGCGAAAAATTTTTTGCCTTCTCAACCATTTCCTGGCTTCAAACTCCCATATCTCGCGAACGGATCGACCTAACCCAAAAATTCCTGTTGCATCTGAAAGTAGAAACTCGCCCGATTACAATGGTATGTGTATTTTTTCCCTAGACCATTCTGGTTAAGCGTTTGGAGCAGCAGAGTTGCGAAAAATTTGTTGTCTTCTCATCCATTTCTTAGCTTCAAAGTCCCATATCTCGCGAACGGATTGACCTAACCCAAAAATTCCTAATCCATCTGAAAGTAGAAACTCGCCCGATTACAACGGTATGTGTATTTTTTCCCTAGGCCATTCTGGTTAAGCGTTTGGAGCAGCAGAATTGCGAAAAATTTTTTGCCTTCTCAACCATTTCTTGGCTTCAAACTCCCATATCTCGCGAACGGATTGACTTAACACAAAAATTCCTGTTGCGTCTGAAAGTAGAAACTCGCCCGATTACAACGGTATGTGTATTTTTTTCCTAGGCCATTCTGGTTAAGCGTTTGGAGCAGCAGAAGTGCGAAAACCTTATTGTCTTCTTAACCACCTCTTGGCTTCAAACTCCCATATCTCGCGAACGGATTGACTTAACACAAAAATTCCTGTTTCGTCTGAAAGTAGAAACTCGCCCGATTACAACGGTATGTGTATTTTTTCCCTAGGCCATTCTGGTTAAGCGTTTGGATCAGCAGAATTGCGAAAAATGTTTGGCTTCTCAACCATTTCTTGGCTGCAAACTCCCATATCTCGCGAACGGATTGGCCTAACCCAAAAATTCCTGTTGCGTCTGAAAGTAGAAACTCGCCCGATTACAACGGTATGTGTATTTTTTCCCTAGGCCATTCTGGTTAAGCGTTTGGAGCAGCAGAGTTGCGAAAAATTTGTTGTCTTCTCAACCATTTCTTAGCTTCAAAGTCCCATATCTCGCGAACGGATTGACCTAACCCAAAAATTCCTATTGCATCTGAAAGTAGAAACTCGCCCGATTACAACGGTATGTGTATTTTTTCCCTAGGCCATTCTGGTTAAGGGTTTGGAGCAGCAGAATTGCGAAAAAGTTTTTGCCTTCTCAACCATTTCTTGGCTTCAAACTCCCATATCTCGCGAACGGATTGACCTAATCCAAAAATTCCTATTGCGTCTGAAAGTAGAAATTCGCCCGATTACAACGGTATGTGTATTTTTTCCCTAGGCCATTCTGGTTAAGCGTTTGGATCAGCAGAATTGCGAAAAATTGTATGCCTTCCCAACCATTTCTTGGCTTCAAACTCCCATATCTTGCGAACGGATTGAACTAACCCAAAATTCCTGTTGCATGTGAAAGTAGAAACTCGTCCGATTACAACGGTATGTGTGTTTTTTCCCTAGGCCATTCTGGTTAAGCGTTTGGAGCAGCAGAATTGCGAAAAATTTTTTGCCTTCTCAACCATTTCTTGGCTTCAAACTGCCATATCTCGCGAACGGATTGACCTAACCCAAAAATTCCTGTTGCGTCTGAAAGTAGAAACTCGCCCGATTACAAAGGTATGTGTATTTTTTCCCTAGACCATTCTGGTTAAGCGTTCGGAGCAGCAGAGTTGCGAAAAATTTGTTGTCTTCTCAACCATTTCTTAGCTTCAAAGTCCCATATCTCGCGAACGAATTGACTTATCCCAAAAATTCCTGTTGCTTGTGAAAGTAGAAACTCGCCCGATTACAACGGTATGTGTGTTTTTTCCCTAGCCCATTCTGGTTTAGCGTTTGGAGCAGGAGAATTGCGAAAAATTTTTTGCCTTCTCAACCATTTCTTGGCTTCAAACTCCCATATCTCGCGAACGGATTGACCTAACCAAAAAATTCCTATTGCATCTGAAAGTAGAAACTCGCCCGATTACAACGGTATGTGTATTTTTTCCCTAGCCCATTCTGGTTAAGCGTTTGGATCAGCAGAATTGCGAAAAATTGTATGCCTTCTCAACCATTTCTTGGCTTCAAACTCCCATATCTTGCGAACGGATTGACCTAACCCAAAATTCCTGTTGCGTGTGAAAGTAGAAACTCCCCCGATTACAACGGTATGTGTGTTTTTTCCCTAGGCCATTCTGGTTAAGCGTTTGGAGCAGCAGAATTGCGAAAAATTTTTTGCCTTCTCAACCATTTCTTGGCTTCAAACTGCCATATCTCGCGAACGGATTGACCTAACCCAAAAATTCCTGTTGCGTCTGAAAGTAGAAACTCGCCCGATTACAAAGGTATGGGTATTTTTTCCCTAGACCATTCTGGTTAAGCGTTTGGAGCAGCAGAGTTGCGAAAAATTTGTTGTCTTCTCAACCATTTCTTAGCTTCAAAGTCCCATATCTCGCGAACGGATTGACCTAACCCAAAAATTCCTATTGCATCTGAAAGTAGAAACTCGCCCGATTACAACGGTATGTGTATTTTTTTCCCTAGGCCATTCTGGTTAAGGGTTTGGAGCAGCAGAATTGCGAAAAAGTTTTTGCCTTCTCAACCATTTCTTGGCTTCAAACTCCCATATCTCGCGAACGGATTGACCTAATCCAAAAATTCCTATTGCGTTTGAAAGTAGAAACTCGCCCGATTACAACGGTATGTGTATTTTTTCCCTAGGCCATTCTGGTTAAGCGTTTGGAGCAGCAGAATTGCGAAAAATTTTTTGCCTTCTCAACCATTTCTTGGCTTCAAACTGCCATATCTCGCGAACGGATTGACCTAACCCAAAAATTCCTGTTGCGTCTGAAAGTAGAAACTCGCCCGATTACAAAGGTATGTGTATTTTTTCCCTAGACCATTCTGGTTAAGCGTTCGGAGCAGCAGAGTTGCGAAAAATTTGTTGTCTTCTCAACCATTTCTTAGCTTCAAAGTCCCATATCTCGCGAACGGATTGACCTAACCCAAATATTCCTATTGCATCTGAAAGTAGAAACTCGCCCGATTACAACGGTATGGGTATTTTTTCCCTAGGCCATTCTGGTTAAGGGTTTGGAGCAGCAGAATTGCGAAAAAGTTTTTGCCTTCTCAACCATTTCTTGGCTTCAAACTCCCATATCTCGCGAACGGATTGACCTAATCCAAAAATTCCTATTGCGTCTGAATGTAGAAACTCGCCCGATTACAACGGTATGTGTATTTTTTCCCTAGGCTAATCTAGTTCAGCGTTTGGAGCAGCAGAAGTGCGAAAACTTGTTTGACTTCTTAACCATTTCTTAGATTCAAACTCTCATATCTCGCGAACGGATTGACCTAACCGAAAAATTCCTATTGCATCTGAAAGTAGAAACTCGCCCGATTACAACGGTATGTGAATTTTTTCCCTAGGCCATTCTGGTTAAGGGTTTGGAGCAGCAGAATTGCGAAAAGGTTTTTGCCTTCTCAACCATTTCTTGGCTTCAAACTTCCATATCTCGCGAACGGATTGACCTAATCCAAAAATTCCTATTGCGTCTGAATGTAGAAACTCGCCCGATTACAACGGTATGTGTATTTTTTCCCTAGGCCATTCTGTTTAAGCGTTTGGAGCAGCAGAATTGCGAAAAATTTTTTGCCTTCTCAACCATTTCGTGGCTTCAAACTCCCATATCTCGCGAACGGATTGACTTAACCCAAAAATTCCTGTTGCGTCTGAAAGTAGAAACTCGCCCGATTACAACGGTATGTGTATTTTTTTCCTAGGCCATTCTGGTTAAGCGTTTGGAGCAGCAGAAGTGCGATAACTTTGTTGTCTTCTTAACCATCTCTTGGCTTCAAACTACCATATCTCGCGAACGGATTGACCTAACCCAAAAATTCCTGTTTCGTCTGAAAGTAGAAACTCGCCCGATTACAACGGTATGTGTATTTTTTCCCTAGGCCATTCTGGTTAAGCGTTTGGATCAGCAGAATTGCGAAAAATGTTTTACCTTCTCAACCATTTCTTGGCTTCAAACTCCCATATCTCGCGAACGGATTGACCTAATCCAAAAATTCCTATTGCGCCTGAAAGTGGAAACTCGCCCGATTACAACGGTATGTGTATTTTTTCCCTAGGCCAATCTAGTTCAGCGTTTGGAGCAGCAGAAGTGCGAAAACTTGTTTGACTTCTTAACCATTTCTTAGATTCAAACTCTCATATCTCGCGAACGGATTGACCTAACCGAAAAATTCCTATTGCATCTGAAAGTAGAAACTCGCCCGATTACAACGGTATGTGTATTTTTTCCCTAGGCCATTCTGGTTAAGCGTTTGGATCAGCAGAATTGCGAAAAATTGTATGCCTTCTCAACCATTTCTTGGCTTCAAACTCCCATATCTTGCGAACGGATTGACCTAACCCAAAATTCCTGTTGCGTGTGAAAGTAGAAACTCGTCCGATTACAACGGTATGTGTGTTTTTTCCCTAGGCCATTCTGGTTAAGTGTTTGGAGCAGCAGAATTGCGAAAAATTTTTTGCCTTCTCAACCATTTCTTGGCTTCAAACTCCCATATCTCACGAACGGATTGACCAAACCCAAAAATTCCTGCTGCGTCTGAAAGTAGAAACTCGCCCGATTACAACGGTATGTGTATTTTTTCCCTAGGCCATTCTGGTTAAGCGTTTGGATCAGCAGAATTGCGAAAAATGTTTTGCCTTCTCAACCATTTCTTGGCTTCAAACTCCCATATCTCGCGAACGGATTGACCTAATCCAAAAATTCCTATTGCGTCTGAATGTGGAAACTCGCCCGATTACAACGGTATGTGTATTTTTTCCCTAGGCCATTCTGGTTAAGCGTTTGGAGCAGCAGAATTGCGAAAAATTTTTTGCCTTGTCAACCATTTCGTGGCTTCAAACTCCCATATCTCGCGAACGGATTGACTTAACCCAAAAATTCCTGTTGCGTCTGAAAGTAGAAACTCGTCCGATTACAACGGTATGTGTATTTTTTTCCTAGGCCATTCTGGTTAAGCGTTTGGAGCAGCAGAAGTGCGAAAACTTTGTTGTCTTCTTAACCATTTCTTGGCTTCAAACTACCATATCTCGCGAACGGATTGACCTAACCCAAAAATTCCTGTTTCGTCTGAAAGTAGAAACTCGCCCGATTACAACGGTATGTGTATTTTTTCCCTAGGCCATTCTGGTTAAGCGTTTGGATCAGCAGAATTGCGAAAAATGTTTTGCCTTCTCAACCATTTCTTGGTTTCAAACTCCCATATCTCGCGAACGGATTGACCTAATCCAAAAATTCCTATTGCGTCTGAATGTGGAAACTCGCCCGATTACAACGGTATGTGTATTTTTTCCCTAGGCCATTCTGGTTAAGCGTTTGGAGCAGCAGAATTGCGAAAAATTTTTTGCCTTGTCAACCATTTCGTGGCTTCAAACTCCCATATCTCGCGAACGGATTGACTTAACCCAAAAATTCCTGTTGCGTCTGAAAGTAGAAACTCGTCCGATTACAACGGTATGTGTATTTTTTTCCTAGGCCATTCTGGTTAAGCGTTTGGAGCAGCAGAAGTGCGAAAACTTTGTTGTCTTCTTAACCATTTCTTGGCTTCAAACTACCATATCTCGCGAACGGATTGACCTAACCCAAAAATTCCTGTTTCGTCTGAAAGTAGAAACTCGCCCGATTACAACGGTATGTGTATTTTTTCCCTAGGCCATTCTGGTTAAGCGTTTGGATCAGCAGAATTGCGAAAAATGTTTTGCCTTCTCAACCATTTCTTGGCTTCAAACTCCCATATCTCGCGAACGGATTGACCTAATCCAAAAATTCCTATTGCGTCTGAAAGTAGAAACTCGCCCGATTACAGCGGTATGTGTATTTTTTCCCTAGGCCAATCTGGTTCAGCGTTTGGAGCAGCAGAGTTGCGAAAAATTTGTTGTCTTCTCAACCATTTCTTAGCTTCAAAGTCCCATATCTCGCGAACGGATTGACCTAACCCAAAAATTCCTATTGCATCTGAAAGTAGAAACTCGCCCGATTACAACGGTATGTGTATTTTTTCCCTAGGCCATTCTTTTTAAGCGTTTGGATCAGCAGAATTGCGAAAAATGTTTTGCCTTCTCAACCATTTCTTGGCTTCAAACTCCCATATCTCGCGAACGGATTGACCTAATCCAAAAATTCCTATTGCGTCTGAAAGTAGAAACTCGCCCGATTACAACGGTATGTGTATTTTTTCCCTAGGCCATTCTGGTTAAGCGTTTGGATCAGCAGAATTGCGAAAAATGTTTTGCCTTCTCAACCATTTCTTGGCTTCAAACTCCCATATCTCGCGAACGGATTGACCTAATCCAAAAATTTCTATTGCGTCTGAATGTGGAAACTCGCCCGATTACAACGGTATGTGAATTTTTTCCCTAGGCCATTCTGGTTAAGCGTTTGGAGCAGCAGAATTGCGAAAAATTTTTTGCCTTCTTAACCATTTCGTGGCTTCAAACTCCCATATCTCGCGAACGGATTGACTTAACCCAAAAATTCCTGTTGCGTCTGAAAGTAGAAACTCGCCCGATTACAACGGTATGTGTATTTTTTTCCTAGGCCATTCTGGTTAAGCGTTTGGAGCAGCAGAAGTGCGAAAACTTTGTTGTCTTCTTAACCATTTCTTGGCTTCAAACTACCATATCTCGCGAACGGATTGACCTAACCCAAAAATTCCTGTTTCGTCTGAAAGTAGAAACTCGCCCGATTACAACGGTATGTGTATTTTTTCCCTAGGCCATTCTGGTTAAGCGTTTGGATCAGCAGAATTGCGAAAAATGTTTTGCCTTCTCAACCATTTCTTGGCTTCAAACTCCCATATCTCGCGAACGGATTGACCTAATCCAAAAATTCCTATTGCGTCTGAAAGTAGAAACTCGCCCGATTACAGCGGTATGTGTATTTTTTCCCTAGGCCAATCTGGTTCAGCGTTTGGAGCAGCAGAAGTGCGAAAACTTGTTTGTCTTCTTAACCATTTCTTAGATTCAAACTCTCATATCTCGCGAACGGATTGACCTAACCAAAAAATTCCTATTGCATCTGAAAGTAGAAACTCGCCCGATTACAACGGTATGTGTATTTTTTCCCTAGGCCATTCTGGTTAAGCGTTTGGATCAGCAGAATTGCGAAAAATTGTATGCCTTCTCAACCATTTCTTGGCTTCAAACTCCCATATCTCGCGAACGGATTGACCTAACCCAAAATTCCTGTTGCGTGTGAAAGTAGAAACTCGTCCGATTACAACGGTATGTGTGTTTTTTCCCTAGCCCATTCTGGTTAAGCGTTTGGATCAGCAGAATTGCGAAAAATTGTATGCCTTCTCAACCATTTCTTAGCTTCAAAGTCCCATATCTCACGAACGGATTGACCAAACCCAAAAATTCCTGCTCTGTCTGAAAGTAGAAACTCGCTCGATTACAACGGTATGCGTATTTTTCCCTAGGCCATTCTGGTTAAGCGTTTGGAGCAGCAGTATTGCGAAAAATGTTTTGCCTTCTCATGCATTTCTTGGTTTCAAACTCCCATATCTCGCGAACGGATTGACCTAACCCAAAAATTCCTGTTGCGTCTGAAAGAAGAAACTCGCCTGATTACAACGGTATGTGTATTTTTTCCCTAGGCCATTCTGGTTAAGCGTTTGGAGCAGCAGAAGTGCGAAAAATTTGTTGTCCTCTTAACCATTTCTTGGCTTCAAACTACCATATCTCGCGAACGGATTGACCTAACCCAAAAATTCCTGTTTCGTCTGAAAGTAGAAACTCGCCCGATTACAACGGTATGTGTATTTTTTCCCTAGGCCATTCTGGTTAAGCGTTTGGATCAGCAGAATTGCGAAAAATGTTTTGCCTTCTCAACCATTTCTTGGCTTCAAACTCCCATATCTCGCGAACGGATTGACCTAATCCAAAAATTCCTATTGCGTCTGAAAGTAGAAACTCGCCCGATTACAGCGGTATGTGTATTTTTTCCCTAGGCCATTCTGGTTAAGCGTTTGGATCAGCAGAATTGCGAAAAATGTTTTGCCTTCTCAACCATTTCTTGGCTTCAAACTCCCATATCTCGCGAACGGATTGACCTAATCCAAAAATTCCTATTGCGTCTGAAAGTAGAAACTCGCCCGATTACAGCGGTATGTGTATTTTTTCCCTAGGCCAATCTGGTTCAGCGTTTGGAGCAGCAGAAGTGCGAAAACTTGTTTGTCTTCTTAACCATTTCTTAGATTCAAACTCTCATATCTCGCGAACGGATTGACCTAACCAAAAAATTCCTTTTGCATCTGAAAGTAGAAACTCGCCCGATTACAACGGTATGTGTATTTTTTCCCTAGGCCATTCTGGTTAAGCGTTTGGATCAGCAGAATTGCGAAAAATTGTATGCCTTCTCAACCATTTCTTGGCTTCAAACTCCCATATCTCGCGAACGGATTGACTTAACCCAAAAATTCCTGTTGCGTCTGAAAGTAGAAACTCGCCCGATTACAACGGTATGTGTGTTTTTTCCCTAGGCCATTCTGGTTAAGCGTTTGGATCAGCAGAATTGCGAAAAATGTTTTGCCTTCTCAACCATTTCTTGGCTTCAAACTCCCATATCTCGCGAACGGATTGACCTAATCCAAAAATTTCTATTGCGTCTGAATGTGGAAACTCGCCCGATTACAACGGTATGTGAATTTTTTCCCTAGGCCATTCTGGTTAAGCGTTTGGAGCAGCAGAATTGCGAAAAATTTTTTGCCTTCTTAACCATTTCGTGGCTTCAAACTCCCATATCTCGCGAACGGATTGACTTAACCCAAAAATTCCTGTTGCGTCTGAAAGTAGAAACTCGCCCGATTACAACGGTATGTGTATTTTTTTCCTAGGCCATTCTGGTTAAGCGTTTGGAGCAGCAGAAGTGCGAAAACTTTGTTGTCTTCTTAACCATTTCTTGGCTTCAAACTACCATATCTCGCGAACGGATTGACCTAACCCAAAAATTCCTGTTTCGTCTGAAAGTAGAAACTCGCCCGATTACAACGGTATGTGTATTTTTTCCCTAGGCCATTCTGGTTAAGCGTTTGGATCAGCAGAATTGCGAAAAATGTTTTGCCTTCTCAACCATTTCTTGGCTTCAAACTCCCATATCTCGCGAACGGATTGACCTAATCCAAAAATTCCTATTGCGTCTGAAAGTAGAAACTCGCCCGATTACAGCGGTATGTGTATTTTTTCCCTAGGCCAATCTGGTTCAGCGTTTGGAGCAGCAGAAGTGCGAAAACTTGTTTGTCTTCTTAACCATTTCTTAGATTCAAACTCTCATATCTCGCGAACGGATTGACCTAACCAAAAAATTCCTATTGCATCTGAAAGTAGAAACTCGCCCGATTACAACGGTATGTGTATTTTTTCCCTAGGCCATTCTGGTTAAGCGTTTGGATCAGCAGAATTGCGAAAAATTGTATGCCTTCTCAACCATTTCTTGGCTTCAAACTCCCATATCTCGCGAACGGATTGACCTAACCCAAAATTCCTGTTGCGTGTGAAAGTAGAAACTCGTCCGATTACAACGGTATGTGTGTTTTTTCCCTAGCCCATTCTGGTTAAGCGTTTGGATCAGCAGAATTGCGAAAAATTGTATGCCTTCTCAACCATTTCTTAGCTTCAAAGTCCCATATCTCACGAACGGATTGACCAAACCCAAAAATTCCTGCTCTGTCTGAAAGTAGAAACTCGCTCGATTACAACGGTATGCGTATTTTTCCCTAGGCCATTCTGGTTAAGCGTTTGGAGCAGCAGTATTGCGAAAAATGTTTTGCCTTCTCATGCATTTCTTGGTTTCAAACTCCCATATCTCGCGAACGGATTGACCTAACCCAAAAATTCCTGTTGCGTCTGAAAGAAGAAACTCGCCTGATTACAACGGTATGTGTATTTTTTCCCTAGGCCATTCTGGTTAAGCGTTTGGAGCAGCAGAAGTGCGAAAAATTTGTTGTCCTCTTAACCATTTCTTGGCTTCAAACTACCATATCTCGCGAACGGATTGACCTAACCCAAAAATTCCTGTTTCGTCTGAAAGTAGAAACTCGCCCGATTACAACGGTATGTGTATTTTTTCCCTAGGCCATTCTGGTTAAGCGTTTGGATCAGCAGAATTGCGAAAAATGTTTTGCCTTCTCAACCATTTCTTGGCTTCAAACTCCCATATCTCGCGAACGGATTGACCTAATCCAAAAATTCCTATTGCGTCTGAAAGTAGAAACTCGCCCGATTACAGCGGTATGTGTATTTTTTCCCTAGGCCATTCTGGTTAAGCGTTTGGATCAGCAGAATTGCGAAAAATGTTTTGCCTTCTCAACCATTTCTTGGCTTCAAACTCCCATATCTCGCGAACGGATTGACCTAACCCAAAAATTCCTGTTGCGTCTGAAAGAAGAAACTCGCCTGATTACAACGGTATGTGTATTTTTTCCCTAGGCCATTCTGGTTAAGCGTTTGGAGCAGCAGAAGTGCGAAAAATTTGTTGTCCTCTTAACCATTTCTTAGCTTCAAAGTCCCATATCTCACGAACGGATTGACCAAACCCAAAAATTCCTGTTGCGTCTGAAAGTAGAAACTCGCCCGATTACAACGGTATGTGTATTTTTTTCCTAGGCCATTCTGGTTAAGCGTTTGGAGCAGCAGAAGTGCGAAAACTTTGTTGTCTTCTTAACCATTTCTTGGCTTCAAACTACCATATCTCGCGAACGGATTGACCTAACCCAAAAATTCCTGTTTCGTCTGAAAGTAGAAACTCGCCCGATTACAACGGTATGTGTATTTTTTCCCTAGGCCATTCTGGTTAAGCGTTTGGATCAGCAGAATTGCGAAAAATGTTTTGCCTTCTCAACCATTTCTTGGCTTCAAACTCCCATATCTCGCGAACGGATTGACCTAATCCAAAAATTCCTATTGCGTCTGAAAGTAGAAACTCGCCCGATTACAACGGTATGTGTATTTTTTCCCTAGGCCAATCTGGTTCAGCGTTTGGAGCAGCAGAAGTGCGAAAACTTGTTTAACTTCTTAACCATTTCTTAGATTCAAACTCTCATATCTCGCGAACGGATTGACCTAACCAAAAAATTCCTATTGCATCTGAAAGTAGAAACTCGCCCGATTACAACGGTATGTGTATTTTTTCCCTAGGCCATTCTGGTTAAGCATTTGGATCAGCAGAATTGCGAAAAATTGTATGCCTTCTCAACCATTTCTTGGCTTCAAACTCCCATATCTTGCGAACGGATTGACCTAACCCAAAATTCCTGTTGCGTGTGAGAGTAGAAACTCGTCCGATTACAACGGTATGTGTGTTTTTTCCCTAGGGCATTCTGGTTAAGCTTTTGGAGCAGCAGAATTGCGAAAAATTTTTTGCCTTCTCAACCATTTCTTGGCTTCAAACTCCCATATCTCGCGAACGGATTGACCTAACCCAAAAATTCCTGTTGCGTCTGAAAGTAGAAACTCGCCCGATTACAAAGGTATGTGTATTTTTTCCCTAGACCATTCTGGTTAAGCGTTTGGAGCAGCAGAGTTGCGAAAAATTTGTTGTCTTCTCAACCATTTCTTAGCTTCAAAGTCCCATATCTCGCGAACGGATTGACCTAACCCAAAAATTCCTATTGCATCTGAAAGTAGAAACTCGCCCGATTACAACGGTATGTGTATTTTTTCCCTAGGCCATTCTGGTTAAGCGTTTGGATCAGCAGAATTGCGAAAAATGTTTTGCCTTCTCAACCATTTCTTGGCTTCAAACTCCCATATCTCGCGAACGGATTGACCTAATCCAAAAATTCCTATTGCGTCTGAAAGTAGAAACTCGCCCGATTACAACGGTATGTGTATTTTTTCCCTAGGCCATTCTGGTTAAGCGTTTGGATCAGCAGAATTGCGAAAAATGTTTTTCCTTCTCAACCATTTCTTGGCTTCAAACTCCCATATCTCGCGAACGGATTGACCTAATCCAAAAATTCCTATTGCGTCTGAATGTGGAAACTCGCCCGATTACAACGGTATGTGTATTTTTTCCCTAGGCCATTCTGGTTAAGCGTTTGGAGCAGCAGAATTGCGAAAAATTTTTTGCCTTCTCAACCATTTTGTGGCTTCAAACTCCCATATCTCGCGAACGGATTGACTTAACCCAAAAATTCCTGTTGCGTCTGAAAGTAGAAACTCGCCCGATTACAACGGTATGTGTATTTTTTCCCTAGGCCAATCTGGTTCAGCGTTTGGAGCAGCAGAAGTGCGAAAACTTGTTTGACTTCTTAACCATTTCTTAGATTCAAACTCTCATATCTCGCGAACGGATTGACCTAACCAAAAAATTCCTATTGCATCTGAAAGTAGAAACTCGCCCGATTACAACGGTATGTGTATTTTTTCCCTAGGCCATTCTGGTTAAGCATTTGGATCAGCAGAATTGCGAAAAATTGTATGCCTTCTCAACCATTTCTTGGCTTCAAACTCCCATATCTTGCGAACGGATTGACCTAACCCAAAATTCCTGTTGCGTGTGAAAGTAGAAACTCGTCCGATTACAACGGTATGTGTGTTTTTTCCCTAGGGCATTCTGGTTAAGCGTTTGGAGCAGCAGAATTGCGAAAAATTTTTTGCCTTCTCAACCATTTCTTGGCTTCAAACTCCCATATCTCGCGAACGGATTGACCTAACCCAAAAATTCCTGTTGCGTCTGAAAGTAGAAACTCGCCCGATTACAAAGGTATGTGTATTTTTTCCCTAGACCATTCTGGTTAAGCGTTTGGAGCAGCAGAGTTGCGAAAAATTTGTTGTCTTCTCAACCATTTCTTAGCTTCAAAGTCCCATGTCTCGCGAACGGATTGACCTAACCCAAAAATTCCTATTGCATCTGAAAGTAGAAACTCGCCCGATTACAATGGTATGTGTATTTTTTCCCTAGGCCATTCTGGTTAAGCGTTTGGATCAGCAGAATTGCGAAAAATGTTTTGCCTTCTCAACCATTTCTTGGCTTCAAACTCCCATATCTCGCGAACGGATTGACCTAATCCAAAAATTCCTATTGCGTCTGAAAGTAGAAACTCGCCCGATTACAACGGTATGTGTATTTTTTCCCTAGGCCATTCTGGTTAAGCGTTTGGATCAGCAGAATTGCGAAAAATGTTTTTCCTTCTCAACCATTTCTTGGCTTCAAACTCCCATATCTCGCGAACGGATTGACCTAATCCAAAAATTCCTATTGCGTCTGAATGTGGAAACTCGCCCGATTACAACGGTATGTGTATTTTTTCCCTAGGCCATTCTGGTTAAGCGTTTGGAGCAGCAGAATTGCGAAAAATTTTTTGCCTTCTCAACCATTTCGTGGCTTCAAACTCCCATATCTCGCGAACGGATTGACTTAACCCAAAAATTCCTGTTGCGTCTGAAAGTAGAAACTCGCCCGATTACAACGGTATGTGTATTTTTTTCCTAGGCCATTCTGGTTAAGCGTTTGGAGCAGCAGAAGTGCGAAAACTTTGTTGTCTTCTTAACCATTTCTTGGCTTCAAACTACCATATCTCGCGAACGGATTGACCTAACCCAAAAATTCCTGTTTCGTCTGAAAGTAGAAACTCGTCCGATTACAACGGTATGTGTGTTTTTTCCCTAGCCCATTCTGGTTAAGCGTTTGGATCAGCAGAATTGCGAAAAATTGTATGCCTTCTCAACCATTTCTTAGCTTCAAAGTCCCATATCTCACGAACGGATTGACCAAACCCAAAAATTCCTGCTCTGTCTGAAAGTAGAAACTCGCTCGATTACAACGGTATGTGTATTTTTTCCCTAGGCCATTCTGGTTAAGCGTTTGGAGCAGCAGAATTGCGAAAAATGGTTTGCCTTCTCATGCATTTCTTGGTTTCAAACTCCCATATCTCGCGAACGGATTGACCTAACCCAAAAATTCCTGTTGCGTCTGAAAGAAGAAACTCGCCCGATTACAACGGTATGTGTATTTTTTCCCTAGGCCATTCTGGTTAAGCGTTTGGAGCAGCAGAAGTGCGAAAAATTTGTTGTCCTCTTAACCATTTCTTAGCTTCAAAGTCCCATATCTCACGAACGGATTGACCAAACCCAAAAATTCGTGCTGCGTCTGAATGTAGAAACTCGCCCGATTACAACGGTATGTGTATTTTTTCCCTAGGCCATTCTGGTTACGGGTTTGGAGCAGCAGAATTGCGAAAAATTTTTTGCCTTCTCAACCATTTCTTGGCTTCAAACTCCCATATCGCGCGAACGGATTGACCTAACCCAAAAATTCCTGTTGCGTCTGAAAGTAGAAACTCGCCCGATTACAACGGTATGTGTATTTTTTCCCTAGGCCATTCTGGTTAAGCATTTGGATCAGCAGAATTGCGAAAAATTGTATGCCTTCTCAACCATTTCTTGGCTTCAAACTCCCATATCTTGCGAACGGATTGACCTAACCCAAAATTCCTGTTGCGTGTGAAAGTAGAAACTCGTCCGATTACAACGGTATGTGTGTTTTTTCGCTAGGGCATTCTGGTTAAGCGTTTGGAGCAGCAGAATTGCGAAAAATTTTTTGCCTTCTCAACCATTTCTTGGCTTCAAACTCCCATATCTCGCGAACGGATTGACCTAACCCAAAAATTCCTGTTGCGTCTGAAAGTAGAAACTCGCCCGATTACAAAGGTATGTGTATTTTGTCCCTAGACCATTCTGGTTAAGCGTTTGGAGCAGCAGAGTTGCGAAAAATTTGTTGTCTTCTCAACCATTTCTTAGCTTCAAAGTCCCATATCTCGCGAACGGATTGACCTAACCCAAAAATTCCTATTGCATCTGAAAGTAGAAACTCGCCCGATTACAACGGTATGTGTATTTTTTCCCTAGGCCATTCTGGTTAAGCGTTTGGATCAGCAGAATTGCGAAAAATGTTTTGCCTTCTCAACCATTTCTTGGCTTCAAACTCCCATATCTCGCGAACGGATTGACCTAATCCAAAAATTCCTATTGCGTCTGAAAGTAGAAACTCGCCCGATGACAACGGTATGTGTATTTTTTCCCTAGGCCATTCTGGTTAAGCGTTTGGATCAGCAGAATTGCGAAAAATGTTTTTCCTTCTCAACCATTTCTTGGCTTCAAACTCCCATATCTCGCGAACGGATTGACCTAATCCAAAAATTCCTATTGCGTCTGAATGTGGAAACTCGCCCGATTACAACGGTATGTGTATTTTGTCCCTAGGCCATTCTGGTTAAGCGTTTGGAGCAGCAGAATTGCGAAAAATGGTTTGCCTTCTCATGCATTTCTTGGTTTCAAACTCCCATATCTCGCGAACGGATTGACCTAACCCAAAAATTCCTGTTGCGTCTGAAAGTAGAAACTCGCCCGATTACAACGGTATGTGTATTTTTTTCCTAGGCCATTCTGGTTAAGCGTTTGGAGTAGCAGAAGTGCGAAAACTTTGTTGTCTTCTTAACCATTTCTTGGCTTCAAACTACCATATCTCGCGAACGGATTGACCTAACCCAAAAATTCCTGTTTCGTCTGAAAGTAGAAACTCGTCCGATTACAACGGTATGTGTGTTTTTTCCCTAGCCCATTCTGGTTAAGCGTTTGGATCAGCAGAATTGCGAAAAATTGTATGCCTTCTCAACCATTTCTTAGCTTCAAAGTCCCATATCTCACGAACGGATTGACCAAACCCAAAAATTCCTGCTCTGTCTGAAAGTAGAAACTCGCTCGATTACAACGGTATGTGTATTTTTTCCCTAGGCCATTCTGGTTAAGCGTTTGGAGCAGCAGAATTGCGAAAAATGGTTTGCCTTCTCATGCATTTCTTGGTTTCAAACTCCCATATCTCGCGAACGGATTGACCTAACCCAAAAATTCCTGTTGCGTCTGAAAGAAGAAACTCGCCCGATTACAACGGTATGTGTATTTTTTCCCTAGGCCATTCTGGTTAAGCGTTTGGAGCAGCAGAAGTGCGAAAAATTTGTTGTCCTCTTAACCATTTCTTAGCTTCAAAGTCCCATATCTCACGAACGGATTGACCAAACCCAAAAATTCCTGCTGCGTCTGAATGTAGAAACTCGCCCGATTACAACGGTATGTGTATTTTTTCCCTAGGCCATTCTGGTTACGGGTTTGGAGCAGCAGAATTGCGAAAAATTTTTTGCCTTCTCAACCATTTCTTGGCTTCAAACTCCCATATCTCGCGAACGGATTGACCTAACCCAAAAATTCCTGTTGCGTCTGAAAGTAGAAGCTCGCCCGATTACAACGGTATGTGTATTTTTTTCCTAGGCCATTCTGGTTAAACGTTTGGAGCAGCAGAATTGCGAAAACTTTGTTGTCTTCTTAACCATTTCTTGGCTTCAAACTCCCATATCTAGCGAACGGATTGACCTAACCCAAAAAATCCTGTTCCGTCTGAAAGTAGAAACTCGCCCGATTACAACGGTATATGTATTTTTTCCCTAGGCCATTCTGGTTAAGCGTTTGGATCAGCAGAATTGCGAAAAATGTTTTGCCTTCTCAACCATTTCTTGGCTTCAAACTCCCATATCTCGCGAACGGATTGACCTAATCCAAAAATTCCTATTGCGTCTGAAATTAGAAACTCGCCCGATTACAACGGTATGTGTATTTTTTCCCTAGGCCAATCTGCTTCAGCGTTTGGAGCAGCAGAAGTGCGAAAACTTGTTTGTCTTCTTAACCATTTCTTAGATTCAAACTTTCATATCTCGCGAACGGATTGACCTAACCAAAAAATTCCTATTGCATCTGAAAGTAGAAACTCGCCCGATTACAACGGTATGTGTATTTTTACCCTTGGCCATTCTGGTTAAGCGTTTGGAGCAGCAGAATTGCGAAAAATTGTATGCCTTCTCAACCATTTCTTGGCTTCAAACTCCCATATCTCGCGAACGGATTGACCTAACCCAAAATTCCTGTTGCGTGTGGAAGTAGAAACTCGTCCGATTACAACGGTATGTGTGTTTTTTCCCTAGCCCATTCTGGTTAAGCGTTTGGATCAGCAGAATTGCGAAAAATTGTATGCCTTCTCAACCATTTCTTAGCTTCAAAGTCCCATATCTCACGAACGGATTGACCAAACCCAAAAATTCCTGCTCTGTCTGAGAGTAGAAACTCGCTCGATTACAACGGTATGCGTATTTTTCCCTAGGCCATTCTGGTTAAGCGTTTGGAGCAGCAGAATTGCGAAAAATGTTTTGGCTTCTCATGCATTTCTTGATTTCAAACTCCCATATCTCGCGAACGGATTGACCTAACCCAAAAATTCCTGTTGCGTCTGAAAGAAGAAACTCGCCCGATTACAACGGTATGTGTATTTTTTCCCTAGGCCATTCTGGTTAAGCGTTTGGAGCAGCAGAAGTGCGAAAAATTTGTTGTCCTCTTAACCATTTCTTAGCTTCAAAGTCCCATATCTCACGAACGGATTGACCAAACCCAAAAATTCCTGCTGCGTCTGAATGTAGAAACTCGCCCGATTACAACGGTATGTGTATTTTTTCCCAAGGCCATTCTGGTTACGGGTTTGGAGCAGCAGAATTGCGAAAAATTTTTTGCCTTCTCAACCATTTCTTGGCTTCAAACTCCCATATCTCGCGAACGGATTGACCTAACCCAAAAATTCCTGTTGCGTCTGAAAGTAGAAACTCGCCCGATTACAACGGTATGTGTATTTTTTTCCTAGGCCATTCTGGTTAAGCGTTTGGAGCAGCAGAATTGCGAAAACTTTGTTGTCTTCTTAACCATTTCTTGGCTTCAAACTCCCATATCTAGCGAACGGATTGACCTAACCCAAAAATTCCTGTTTCGTCTGAAAGTAGAAACTCGCCCGATTATAACGGTATGTGTATTTTTTCCCGAGGCCATTCTGGTTAAGCGTTTGGATCAGCAGAATTGCGAAAAATTGTATGCCTTCTCAACCATTCCTTGGCTTCAAACTCCCATATCTCGCGAACGGATTGACCTAACCCAAAATTCCTGTTGCGTGTGAAAGTAGAAACTCGTCCGATTACAACGGTATGTGTGTTTTTTCCCTAGCCCATTCTGGTTAAGCGTTTGGATCAGCAGAATTGCGAAAAATTGTATGCCTTTTCAACCATTTCTTAGCTTCAAAGTCCCATATCTCAGGAACGGATTGACCAAACCCAAAAATTCCTGCTCTGTCTGAAAGTAGAAACTCGCCCGATTACAACGGTATGCGTATTTTTCCCTAGGCCATTCTGGTTAAGCGTTTGGAGCAGCAGAATTGCGAAAAATGTTTTGCCTTCTCATCCATTTCTTGGTTTCAAACTCCCATATCTCGCGAACGGATTGACCTAACCCAAAAATTCCTGTTGCGTCTGAAAGAAGAAACTCGCCCGATTACAACGGTATGTGTACTTTTTCCCTAGGCAATTCTGGTTAAGCGAGTGGAGCACAAGAACTGCGAAAAATTTGTTGTCTTCTTAACCATTTCTTAGCTTCAAAGTCCCATATCTCACGAACGGATTGACCAAACCCAAAAATTCCTGCTGCGTCTGAAAGTAGAAACTCGCCCGATTACAACGGTATGTGTATTTTTTCCCTAGGCCATTCTGGTTTATGCGTTTGAAGCAGCAGAATTGCGAAAAATTTTTTGCCTTCTCAATCGTTTCTTGGCTTCAAACTCCCATATCTCGCGAACGGATTGACCTAACCCAAAAATTCCTATTGCATTTGAAAGTAGAAACTCTCCCGATTACAACGGTATGTGTATTTTCTCCCTAGGCCATTCTGGTTAAGCGTTTGAAGCAGCAGAATTGCGAAAAATTTTTTGCCTTCTCAACCATTTCTTGGCTTCAAACTCCCATATCTCGCGAACGGATTGACCTAACCCAAAAATTCCTATTGCATCTGAAAGTAGAAACTCGCCCGGTTACAACGGTATGTGTATTTTTTCCCTAGGCCATTCTGGTTAAGCGATTGGAGCAGCAGAATTGCGAAAAATTTGTTGTGTTGTCAACCATTTCTTGGCTTCAATTACCCATATCTCGCGAACGGATTGACCTAACCCAAAAATTCCTGTTGCATTTGAAAGTAGAAACCCGCCCGATTACAACGGTATTCGTATTTTTTCCCTAGGCCCTTCTGGTTAAGCGTTTCGAGCAGCAGATTTGCGAAAAATTTTTTGCCTTCTCAACCATTTCTTGGCTTCAAACTCCCATATCTCGCGAACGGATTGACCTAACCCAAAAATTCCTACTGTAACTGAAAGTAGAAACTCGCCCGATTACAACGGTAGGTGTATTTTTTCCCTAGGCCATTCTGGTTAAGCGTTTGGAGTAGCAGAATTGCGCAAACTTTGTTGTCTTCTTAACCATTTCTTAGCTTCAAACTCCCATATCTCGCGAACGGATTGACCTAACCCAAAAGTTCCTATTGCATCTGAAAGTAGAAACTCGCCCGATTACAACGGTATGTGTATTTTTTCCCTAGGCCATTCTGGATAAGCGTTTCGAGAAGCAGAATTGCGAAAAATTTTTTGCCTTCTAAACCATTTCTTGGCTTCAAACTCCCATATCTCGCGAACGGATTGACATAACCCAAAAATTCCTATTGCATTTGAAAGTAGAAACTCGCCCGATTACAACGGTACGTGTATTTTTCCCCTAGGTCATACTGGTTAAGCGATTGGAGCAGCAGAATTGCGAAAAATTTGTTGTCTTGTCAACCATTTCTTAGCTTCAAAGTCCCATATCTCGCGAACGGATTGACCTAACCCAAAAATTCCTATTGCATCTGAATGTAGAAACTCGCCCGATTACAAAGGTATGTGTATTTTTTCCCTAGGCCAATCTGGTTAAGCGTTTGGATCAACAGAATTGCGAAAAATGTTTTGCCTTCTCAACCATTTCTTGGCTTCAATCTCCCATATCTCGCGAACGGATTGACCTAACCCAAAAATTCCTGTTGCATCTGAAAGTAGAATCTCGCCCGATTACAACGGTATGCGTATTTTTTCCCTAGGCCATTCTGGTTAAGCGTTTCGAGCAGCAGAATTGCGAAAAATTTTTTGCCTTCTCAACCATTTCTTGGCTTCAAACTCCCATATCTCGCGAACGGATTGACCTAACCCAAAAATTCCTATTGTAACTGAAAGTAGAAACTCGCCCGATTACAACGGTATGTGTATTTTTTCCCTAGGCCATTCTGGTTAAGCGTTTGGAGCAGCAGAATTGCGCAAACTTTGTTGTCTTCTTAACCATTTCTTAGATTCAAACTCCCATATCTCGCGAACGGATTGACCTAACCCAAAAATTCCTATTGCATCTGAAAGTAGAAACTCGCCCGATTACAACGGTATGTGTATTTTTTCCCTAGGCCATTCTGGTTAAGCGTTTCGAGCAGCAGATTTGCGAGAAATTTTTTGCCTTCTCAACCATTTCTTGGCTTCAAACTCCCATATCTCGCGAACGGAATGACCAAACCCAAAAATTCCTATTGCATTTGAAAGTAGAAACTCGCCCGATTACAACGGTACGTGTATTTTTCCCCTAGCTCATTCTGGTTAAGCGATTGGAGCAACAGAATTGCGAAAAATTTGTTGTCTTGTCAACCATTTCTTAGCTTCAAAGTCCCATATCTCGCGAACGGATTGACCTAACCCAAAAATTCCTAATGTAACTGAAAGTAGAAACTCGCCCGATTACAACGGTATGTGTATTTTTTCCCTAGGCCATTCTGGTTTATGCGTTTGAAGCAGCAGAATTGCGAAAAATTTTTTGCCTTCTCATCCATTTCTTGTCTTCAAACTCCCATATCTCGCGAACGGATTGACCTAACCCAAAAATTCCTATTGCATCTGAAAGTAGAAACTCGCCCGGTTACAACGGTATGTGTATTTTTTCCCTAGGCCATTCTGGTTAAGCGATTGGAGCAGCAGAATTGCGAAAAATTTGTTGTGTTGTCAACCATTTCTTAGCTTCAAAGTCCCATATCTCGCGAACGGATTGACCTAACCCAAAAATTCCTATTGCATCTGAAAGTAGAAACTCGCCCGATTACAAAGGTATGTGTATTTTTTCCCTAGGCCATTCTGGTTAAGCGTTTGGATCAACAGAATTGCGAAAAATTTTTTGCCTTCTCAACCATTTCTTGGCTTCAAACTCCCATATCTCGCGAACGGATTGAACTAACCCAAAAATTCCTATTGCATTTGAAAGTAGAAACTCTCCCGATTACAACGGTATGTGTATTTTTTCCCTAGGCCATTCTGGTTAAGCGTTTGGATCAACAGAATTGCGAAAAATGTTTTGCCTTCTCAACCATTTCTTGGCTTCAATCTCCCATATCTTGCGAACGGAATGACCTAACCCAAAAATTCCTGTTGCATTTGAAAGTAGAAACTCGCCCGATTACAAAGGTATGTGTATTTTTTCCCTAGGCCATTCTGGTTAAGCGTTTGGATCAACAGAATTGCGAAAAATGTTTTGCCTTCTCAACCATTTCTTGGCTTCAATCTTTCATATCTCGCGAACGGATTGACCTAACCCAAAAATTCCTGTTGCATTTGAAAGTAGAAACTCGCCCGATTACAACGGTATGTGTATTTTTTCCCTAGGCCATTCTGGATAAGCGTTTCGAGCAGCAGAATTGCGAAAAATTTTTTGCCTTCTCAACCATTTCTTGGCTTCAAACTCCCATATCTCGCGAACGGATTGACCAAACCCAAAAATTCCTATTGCATTTGAAAGTAGAAACTCGCCCGATTACAACGGTACGTGTATTTTTCCCCTAGGTCATACTGGTTAAGCGATTGGAGCAGCAGAATTGCGAAAAATTTGTTGTCTTGTCAACCATTTCTTAGCTTCACAGTCCCATATCTCGCGAACGGATTGACCTAACCCAAAAATTCCTATTGCATCTGAAAGTAGAAACTCGCCCGATTACAAAGGTATGTGTATTTTTTCCCTAGGCCAATCTGGTTAAGCGTTTGGATCAACAGAATTGCGAAAAATGTTTTGCCTTCTCAACCATTTCTTGGCTTCAAACTCCCATATCTCGCGAACGGATTGACCTAACCCAAAAATTCCTATTGCATTTGAAAGTAGAAACTCTCCCGATTACAACGGTATGTGTATTTTTTCCCTAGGCCATTCTGGTTAAGCGTTTGAAGCAGCAGAATTGCGAAAAATTTTTTGCCTTCTCAACCATTTCTTGGCTTCAAACTCCCATATCTCGCGAACGGATTGACCTAACCCAAAAATTCCTACTGTAACTGAAAGTAGAAACTCGCCCGATTACAACGGTAGGTGTATTTTTTCCCTAGGCCATTCTGGTTAAGCGTTTGGAGTAGCAGAATTGCGCAAACTTTGTTGTCTTCTTAACCATTTCTTAGCTTCAAACTCCCATATCTTGCGAACGGATTGACCTAACCCAAAAGTTCCTATTGCATCTGAAAGTAGAAACTCGCCCGATTACAACGGTATGTGTATTTTTTCCCTAGGCCATTCTGGATAAGCGTTTCGAGAAGCAGAATTGCGACAAATTTTTTGCCTTCTAAACCATTTCTTGGCTTCAAACTCCCATATCTCGCGAACGGATTGACATAACCCAAAAATTCCTATTGCATTTGAAAGTAGAAACTCGCCCGATTACAACGGTACGTGTATTTTTTACCTAGGTCATACTGGTTAAGCGATTGGAGCAGCAGAATTGCGAAAAATTTGTTGTCTTGTCAACCATTTCTTAGCTTCAGAGTCCCATATCTCGCGAACGGATTGACCTAACCCAAAAATTCCTATTGCATCTGAAAGTAGAAACTCGCCCGATTACAAAGGTATGTGTATTTTTTCCCTAGGCCAATCTGGTTAAGCGTTTGGATCAACAGAATTGCGAAAAATGTTTTGCCTTCTCAACCATTTCTTGGCTTCAATCTCCCATATCTCGCGAACGGATTGACCTAACCCAAAAATTCCTGTTGCATCTGAAAGTAGAATCTCGCCCGATTACAACGGTATGCGTATTTTTTCCCTAGGCCATTCTGGTTAAGCGTTTCGAGCAGCAGAATTGCGAAAAATTTGTTGCCTTCTCAACCATTTCTTGGCTTCAAACTCCCATATCTCGCGAACGGATTGACCTAACCCAAAAATTCCTATTGTAACTGAAAGTAGAAACTCGCCCGATTACAACGGTATGTGTATTTTTTCCCTAGGCCATTCTGGTTAAGCGTTTGGAGCAGCAGAATTGCGAAAAATTTGTTGTCTTGTCAACCATTTCTTAGCTTCAAAGTCCCATATCTCGCGAACGGATTGACCTAACCCAAAAATTCCTATTGTAACTGAAAGTAGAAACTCGCCCGGTTGCAACGGTATGTGTATTTTTTCCCTAGGCCATTCTGGTTTATGCGTTTGAAGCAGCAGAATTGCGAAAAATTTTTTGCCTTCTCAACCGTTTCTTGGCTTCAAACTCCCATATCTCGCGAACGGATTGACCAAACCCAAAAATTCCTATTGCATTTGAAAGTAGAAACTCGCCCGATTACAACGGTACGTGTATTTTTCCCCTAGCTCATTCTGGTTAAGCGATTGGAGCAACAGAATTGCGAAAAATTTGTTGTCTTGTCAACCATTTCTTAGCTTCAAAGTCCCATATCTCGCGAACGGATTGACCTAACCCAAAAATTCCTATTGTAACTGAAAGTAGAAACTCGCCCGATTACAACGGTATGTGTATTTTTTCCCTAGGCCATTCTGGTTTATGCGTTTGAAGCAGCAGAATTGCGAAAATTTTTTTGCCTCCTCAACCATTTCTTGGCTTCAAACTCCCATATCTCGCGAACGGATTGACCTAACCCAAAAATTCCTATTGCATTTGAAAGTAGAAACTCTCCCGATTACAACGGTATGTGTATTTTTTCCCTAGGCCATTCTGGTTAAGCGTTTGAAGCAGCAGAATTGCGAAAAATTTTTTGCCTTCTCAACCATTTCTTGGCTTCAAACTCCCATATCTCGCGAACGGATTGACCTAACCCAAAAATTCCTACTGTAACTGAAAGTAGAAACTCGCCCGATTACAACGGTGGGTGTATTTTTTCCCTAGGCCATTCTGGTTAAGCGTTTGGAGTAGCAGAATTGCGCAAACTTTGTTGTCTTCTTAACCATTTCTTAGCTTCAAACTCCCATATCTCGCGAACGGATTGACCTAACCCAAAAATTCCTATTGCATCTGAAAGTAGAAACTCGCCCGATTACAACGGTATGTGTATTTTTTCCCTAGGCCATTCTGGATAAGCGTTCCGAGCAGCAGAATTGCGAAAAATTTTTTGCCTTCTCAACCATTTCTTGGCTTCAAACTCCCATATCTCGCGAACGGATTGACCAAACCCAAAAATTCCTATTGCATTTGAAAGTAGAAACTCGCCCGATTACAACGGTACGTGTATTTTTCCCCTAGCTCATTCTGGTTAAGCGATTGGAGCAACAGAATTGCGAAAAATTTGTTGTCTTGTCAACCATTTCTTAGCTTCAAAGTCCCATATCTCGCGAACGGATTGACCTAACCCAAAAATTCCTAATGTAACTGAAAGTAGAAACTCGCCCGATTACAACGGTATGTGTATTTTTTCCCTAGGCCATTCTGGTTTATGCTTTTGAAGCAGCAGAATTGCGAAAAATTTTTTGCCTTCTCAACCATTTCTTGGCTTCAAACTCCCATGTCTCGCGAACGAATTGACCTAGCCCAAAAATTCCTGTTGCATTTGAAAGTAGAAGCTCGCCCGATTACAACGGTATGTGTATTTTTTCCCTAGGCCATTCTGGATAAGCGTTTCGAGCAGCAGAATTGCGAAAAATTTTTTGCCTTCTCAACCGTTTCTTGGCTTCAAACTCCCATATCTCGCGAACGGATTGACCTAACCCAAAAATTCCTATTGCATTTGAAAGTAGAAACTCTCCCGATTACAACGGTATGTGTATTTTTTCCCTAGGCCATTCTGGTTAAGCGTTTGAAGCAGCAGAATTGCGAAAAATTTTTTGCCTTCTCAACCATTTCTTGGCTTCAAACTCCCATATCTCGCGAACGGATTGACCTAACCCAAAAATTCCTGTTGCGTCTGAAAGTAGAAACTCGCCCGATTACAACGGTATGTGTATTTTTTTCCTAGGCCATTCTGGTTAAGCGTTTGGAGCAGCAGAATTGCGAAAACTTTGTTGTCTTCTTAACCATTTCTTGGCTTCAAACTCCCATATCTAGCGAACGGATTGACCTAACCCAAAAATTCCTGTTTCGTCTGAAAGTAGAAACTCGCCCGATTATAACGGTATGTGTATTTTTTCCCGAGGCCATTCTGGTTAAGCGTTTGGATCAGCAGAATTGCGAAAAATTGTATGCCTTCTCAACCATTTCTTGGCTTCAAACTCCCATATCTCGCGAACGGATTGACCTAACCCAAAATTCCTGTTGCGTGTGAAAGTAGAAACTCGTCCGATTACAACGGTATGTGTGTTTTTTCCCTAGCCCATTCTGGTTAAGCGTTTGGATCAGCAGAATTGCGAAAAATTGTATGCCTTTTCAACCATTTCTTAGCTTCAAAGTCCCATATCTCACGAACGGATTGACCAAACCCAAAAATTCCTGCTCTGTCTGAAAGTAGAAACTCGCCCGATTACAACGGTATGCGTATTTTTCCCTAGGCCATTCTGGTTAAGCGTTTGGAGCAGCAGAATTGCGAAAAATGTTTTGCCTTCTCATCCATTTCTTGGTTTCAAACTCCCATATCTCGCGAACGGATTGACCTAACCCAAAAATTCCTGTTGCGTCTGAAAGAAGAAACTCGCCCGATTACAACGGTATGTGTACTTTTTCCCTAGGCAATTCTGGTTAAGCGAGTGGAGCACAAGAAGTGCGAAAAATTTGTTGTCTTCTTAACCATTTCTTAGCTTCAAAGTCCCATATCTCACGAACGGATTGACCAAACCCAAAAATTCCTGCTGCGTCTGAAAGTAGAAACTCGCCCGATTACAACGGTATGTGTATTTTTTCCCTAGGCCATTCTGGTTTATGCGTTTGAAGCAGCAGAATTGCGAAAAATTTTTTGCCTTCTCAATCGTTTCTTGGCTTCAAACTCCCATATCTCGCGAACGGATTGACCTAACCCAAAAATTCCTATTGCATTTGAAAGTAGAAACTCTCCCGATTACAACGGTATGTGTATTTTCTCCCTAGGCCATTCTGGTTAAGCGTTTGAAGCAGCAGAATTGCGAAAAATTTTTTGCCTTCTCAACCATTTCTTGGCTTCAAACTCCCATATCTCGCGAACGGATTGACCTAACCCAAAAATTCCTATTGCATCTGAAAGTAGAAACTCGCCCGGTTACAACGGTATGTGTATTTTTTCCCTAGGCCATTCTGGTTAAGCGATTGGAGCAGCAGAATTGCGAAAAATTTGTTGTGTTGTCAACCATTTCTTGGCTTCAATTACCCATATCTCGCGAACGGATTGACCTAACCCAAAAATTCCTGTTGCATTTGAAAGTAGAAACCCGCCCGATTACAACGGTATTCGTATTTTTTCCCTAGGCCCTTCTGGTTAAGCGTTTCGAGCAGCAGATTTGCGAAAAATTTTTTGCCTTCTCAACCATTTCTTGGCTTCAAACTCCCATATCTCGCGAACGGATTGACCTAACCCAAAAATTCCTACTGTAACTGAAAGTAGAATCTCGCCCGATTACAACGGTAGGTGTATTTTTTCCCTGGGCCATTCTGGTTAAGCGTTTGGAGTAGCAGAATTGCGCAAACTTTGTTGTCTTCTTAACCATTTCTTAGCTTCAAACTCCCATATCTCGCGAACGGATTGACCTAACCCAAAAGTTCCTATTGCATCTGAAAGTACAAACTCGCCCGATTACAACGGTATGTGTATTTTTTCCCTAGGCCATTCTGGATAAGCGTTTCGAGAAGCAGAATTGCGAAAAATTTTTTGCCTTCTAAACCATTTCTTGGCTTCAAACTCCCATGTCTCGCGAACGGATTGACATAACCCAAAAATTCCTATTGCATTTGAAAGTAGAAACTCGCCCGATTACAACGGTACGTGTATTTTTCCCCTAGGTCATACTGGTTAAGCGATTGGAGCAGCAGAATTGCGAAAAATTTGTTGTCTTGTCAACCATTTCTTAGCTTCAAAGTCCCATATCTCGCGAACGGATTGACCTAACCCAAAAATTCCTATTGCATCTGAATGTAGAAACTCGCCCGATTACAAAGGTATGTGTATTTTTTCCCTAGGCCAATCTGGTTAAGCGTTTGGATCAACAGAATTGCGAAAAATGTTTTGCCTTCTCAACCATTTCTTGGCTTCAATCTCCCATATCTCGCGAACGGATTGACCTAACCCAAAAATTCCTGTTGCATCTGAAAGTAGAATCTCGCCCGATTACAACGGTATGCGTATTTTTTCCCTAGGCCATTCTGGTTAAGCGTTTCGAGCAGCAGAATTGCGAAAAATTTTTTGCCTTCTCAACCATTTCTTGGCTTCAAACTCCCATATCTCGCGAACGGATTGACCTAACCCAAAAATTCCTATTGTAACTGAAAGTAGAAACTCGCCCGATTACAACGGTATGTGTATTTTTTCCCTAGGCCATTCTGGTTAAGCGTTTGGAGCAGCAGAATTGCGCAAACTTTGTTGTCTTCTTAACCATTTCTTAGATTCAAACTCCCATATCTCGCGAACGGATTGACCTAACCCAAAAATTCCTATTGCATCTGAAAGTAGAAACTCGCCCGATTACAACGGTATGTGTATTTTTTCCCTAGGCCATTCTGGTTAAGCGTTTCGAGCAGCATATTTGCGAGAAATTTTTTGCCTTCTCAACCATTTCTTGGCTTCAAACTCCCATATCTCGCGAACGGAATGACCAAACCCAAAAATTCCTATTGCATTTGAAAGTAGAAACTCGCCCGATTACAACGGTATGTGTATTTTTCCCCTAGCTCATTCTGGTTAAGCGATTGGAGCAACAGAATTGCGAAAAATTTGTTGTCTTGTCAACCATTTCTTAGCTTCAAAGTCCCATATCTCGCGAACGGATTGACCTAACCCAAAAATTCCTAATGTAACTGAAAGTAGAAACTCGCCCGATTACAACGGTATGTGTATTTTTTCCCTAGGCCATTCTGGTTTATGCGTTTGAAGCAGCAGAATTGCGAAAAATTTTTTGCCTTCTCAACCATTTCTTGTCTTCAAACTCCCATATCTCGCGAACGGATTGACCTAACCCAAAAATTCCTATTGCATCTGAAAGTAGAAACTCGCCCGGTTACAACGGTATATGTATTTTTTCCCTAGGCCATTCTGGTTAAGCGATTGGAGCAGCAGAATTGCGAAAAATTTGTTGTGTTGTCAACCATTTCTTAGCTTCAAAGTCCCATATCTCGCGAACGGATTGACCTAACCCAAAAATTCCTATTGCATCTGAAAGTAGAAACTCGCCCGATTACAAAGGTATGTGTATTTTTTCCCTAGGCCATTCTGGTTAAGCGTTTGGATCAACAGAATTGCGAAAAATTTTTTGCCTTCTCAACCATTTCTTGGCTTCAAACTCCCATATCTCGCGAACGGATTGAACTAACCCAAAAATTCCTATTGCATTTGAAAGTAGAAACTCTCCCGATTACAACGGTATGTGTATTTTTTCCCTAGGCCATTCTGGTTAAGCGTTTGGATCAACAGAATTGCGAAAAATGTTTTGCCTTCTCAACCATTTCTTGGCTTCAATCTCCCATATCTTGCGAACGGAATGACCTAACCCAAAAATTCCGGTTGCATTTGAAAGTAGAAACTCGCCCGATTACAAAGGTATGTGTATTTTTTCCCTAGGCCATTCTGGTTAAGCGTTTGGATCAACAGAATTGCGAAAAATGTTTTGCCTTCTCAACCATTTCTTGGCTTCAATCTCTCATATCTCGCGAACGGATTGACCTAACCCAAAAATTCCTGTTGCATTTGAAAGTAGAAACTCGCCCGATTACAACGGTATGTGTATTTTTTCCCTAGGCCATTCTGGATAAGCGTTTCGAGCAGCAGAATTGCGAAAAATTTTTTGCCTTCTCAACCACTTCTTGGCTTCAAACTCCCATATCTCGCGAACGGATTGACCAAACCCAAAAATTCCTATTGCATTTGAAAGTAGAAACTCGCCCGATTACAACGGTACGTGTATTTTTCCCCTAGGTCATACTGGTTAAGCGATTGGAGCAGCAGAATTGCGAAAAATTTGTTGTCTTGTCAACCATTTCTTAGCTTCACAGTCCCATATCTCGCGAACGGATTGACCTAACCCAAAAATTCCTATTGCATCTGAAAGTAGAAACTCGCCCGATTACAAAGGTATGTGTATTTTTTCCCTAGGCCAATCTGGTTAAGCGTTTGGATCAACAGAATTGCGAAAAATGTTTTGCCTTCTCAACCATTTCTTGGCTTCAAACTCCCATATCTCGCGAACGGATTGACCTAACCCAAAAATTCCTATTGCATTTGAAAGTAGAAACTCTCCCGATTACAACGGTATGTGTATTTTTTCCCTAGGCCATTCTGGTTAAGCGTTTGAAGCAGCAGAATTGCGAAAAATTTTTTGCCTTCTCAACCATTTCTTGGCTTCAAACTCCCATATCTCGCGAACGGATTGACCTAACCCAAAAATTCCTACTGTAACTGAAAGTAGAAACTCGCCCGATTACAACGGTAGGTGTATTTTTTCCCTAGGCCATTCTGGTTAAGCGTTTGGAGTAGCAGAATTGCGCAAACTTTGTTGTCTTCTTAACCATTTCTTCGCTTCAAACTCCCATATCTTGCGAACGGATTGACCTAACCCAAAAGTTCCTATTGCATCTGAAAGTAGAAACTCGCCCGATTACAACGGTATGTGTATTTTTTCCCTAGGCCATTCTGGATAAGCGTTTCGAGAAGCAGAATTGCGACAAATTTTTTGCCTTCTAAACCATTTCTTGGCTTCAAACTCCCATATCTCGCGAACGGAATGACCTAACCCAAAAATTCCGGTTGCATTTGAAAGTAGAAACTCGCCCGATTACAAAGGTATGTGTATTTTTTCCCTAGGCCATTCTGGTTAAGCGTTTGGATCAACAGAATTGCGAAAAATGTTTTGCCTTCTCAACCATTTCTTGGCTTCAATCTCTCATATCTCGCGAACGGATTGACCTAACCCAAAAATTCCTGTTGCATTTGAAAGTAGAAACTCGCCCGATTACAACGGTATGTGTATTTTTTCCCTAGGCCATTCTGGATAAGCGTTTCGAGCAGCAGAATTGCGAAAAATTTTTTGCCTTCTCAACCACTTCTTGGCTTCAAACTCCCATATCTCGCGAACGGATTGACCAAACCCAAAAATTCCTATTGCATTTGAAAGTAGAAACTCGCCCGATTACAACGGTACGTGTATTTTTCCCCTAGGTCATACTGGTTAAGCGATTGGAGCAGCAGAATTGCGAAAAATTTGTTGTCTTGTCAACCATTTCTTAGCTTCACAGTCCCATATCTCGCGAACGGATTGACCTAACCCAAAAATTCCTATTGCATCTGAAAGTAGAAACTCGCCCGATTACAAAGGTATGTGTATTTTTTCCCTAGGCCAATCTGGTTAAGCGTTTGGATCAACAGAATTGCGAAAAATGTTTTGCCTTCTCAACCATTTCTTGGCTTCAAACTCCCATATCTCGCGAACGGATTGACCTAACCCAAAAATTCCTATTGCATTTGAAAGTAGAAACTCTCCCGATTACAACGGTATGTGTATTTTTTCCCTAGGCCATTCTGGTTAAGCGTTTGAAGCAGCAGAATTGCGAAAAATTTTTTGCCTTCTCAACCATTTCTTGGCTTCAAACTCCCATATCTCGCGAACGGATTGACCTAACCCAAAAATTCCTACTGTAACTGAAAGTAGAAACTCGCCCGATTACAACGGTAGGTGTATTTTTTCCCTAGGCCATTCTGGTTAAGCGTTTGGAGTAGCAGAATTGCGCAAACTTTGTTGTCTTCTTAACCATTTCTTCGCTTCAAACTCCCATATCTTGCGAACGGATTGACCTAACCCAAAAGTTCCTATTGCATCTGAAAGTAGAAACTCGCCCGATTACAACGGTATGTGTATTTTTTCCCTAGGCCATTCTGGATAAGCGTTTCGAGAAGCAGAATTGCGACAAATTTTTTGCCTTCTAAACCATTTCTTGGCTTCAAACTCCCATATCTCGCGAACGGATTGACATAACCCAAAAATTCCTATTGCATTTGAAAGTAGAAACTCTCCCGATTACAACGGTATGTGTATTTTTTCCCTAGGCCATTCTGGTTAAGCGTTTGGATCAACAGAATTGCGAAAAATTTTTTGCCTTCTCAACCATTTCTTGGCTTCAAACTCCCATATCTCGCGAACGGATTGAACTAACCCAAAAATTCCTATTGCATTTGAAAGTAGAAACTCTCCCGATTACAACGGTATGTGTATTTTTTCCCTAGGCCATTCTGGTTAAGCGTTTGGATCAACAGAATTGCGAAAAATGTTTTGCCTTCTCAACCATTTCTTGGCTTCAATCTCCCATATCTTGCGAACGGAATGACCTAACCCAAAAATTCCGGTTGCATTTGAAAGTAGAAACTCGCCCGATTACAAAGGTATGTGTATTTTTTCCCTAGGCCATTCTGGTTAAGCGTTTGGATCAACAGAATTGCGAAAAATGTTTTGCCTTCTCAACCATTTCTTGGCTTCAATCTCTCATATCTCGCGAACGGATTGACCTAACCCAAAAATTCCTGTTGCATTTGAAAGTAGAAACTCGCCCGATTACAACGGTATGTGTATTTTTTCCCTAGGCCATTCTGGATAAGCGTTTCGAGCAGCAGAATTGCGAAAAATTTTTTGCCTTCTCAACCACTTCTTGGCTTCAAACTCCCATATCTCGCGAACGGATTGACCAAACCCAAAAATTCCTATTGCATTTGAAAGTAGAAACTCGCCCGATTACAACGGTACGTGTATTTTTCCCCTAGGTCATACTGGTTAAGCGATTGGAGCAGCAGAATTGCGAAAAATTTGTTGTCTTGTCAACCATTTCTTAGCTTCACAGTCCCATATCTCGCGAACGGATTGACCTAACCCAAAAATTCCTATTGCATCTGAAAGTAGAAACTCGCCCGATTACAAAGGTATATGTATTTTTTCCCTAGGCCAATCTGGTTAAGCGTTTGGATCAACAGAATTGCGAAAAATGTTTTGCCTTCTCAACCATTTCTTGGCTTCAAACTCCCATATCTCGCGAACGGATTGACCTAACCCAAAAATTCCTATTGCATTTGAAAGTAGAAACTCTCCCGATTACAACGGTATGTGTATTTTTTCCCTAGGCCATTCTGGTTAAGCGTTTGAAGCAGCAGAATTGCGAAAAATTTTTTGCCTTCTCAACCATTTCTTGGCTTCAAACTCCCATATCTCGCGAACGGATTGACCTAACCCAAAAATTCCTACTGTAACTGAAAGTAGAAACTCGCCCGATTACAACGGTAGGTGTATTTTTTCCCTAGGCCATTCTGGTTAAGCGTTTGGAGTAGCAGAATTGCGCAAACTTTGTTGTCTTCTTAACCATTTCTTCGCTTCAAACTCCCATATCTTGCGAACGGATTGACCTAACCCAAAAGTTCCTATTGCATCTGAAAGTAGAAACTCGCCCGATTACAACGGTATGTGTATTTTTTCCCTAGGCCATTCTGGATAAGCGTTTCGAGAAGCAGAATTGCGACAAATTTTTTGCCTTCTAAACCATTTCTTGGCTTCAAACTCCCATATCTCGCGAACGGATTGACATAACCCAAAAATTCCTATTGCATTTGAAAGTAGAAACTCGCCCGATTACAACGGTACGTGTATTTTTTACCTAGGTCATACTGGTTAAGCGATTGGAGCAGCAGAATTGCGAAAAATTTGTTGTCTTGTCAACCATTTCTTAGCTTCAGAGTCCCATATCTCGCGAACGGATTGACCTAACCCAAAAATTCCTATTGCATCTGAAAGTAGAAACTCGCCCGATTACAAAGGTATGTGTATTTTTTCCCTAGGCCAATCTGGTTAAGCGTTTGGATCAACAGAATTGCGAAAAATGTTTTGCCTTCTCAACCATTTCTTGGCTTCAATCTCCCATATCTCGCGAACGGATTGACCTAACCCAAAAATTCCTGTTGCATCTGAAAGTAGAATCTCGCCCGATTACAACGGTATGCGTATTTTTTCCCTAGGCCATTCTGGTTAAGCGTTTCGAGCAGCAGAATTGCGAAAAATTTGTTGCCTTCTCAACCATTTCTTGGCTTCAAACTCCCATATCTCGCGAACGGATTGACCTAACCCAAAAATTCCTATTGTAACTGAAAGTAGAAACTCGCCCGATTACAACGGTATGTGTATTTTTTCCCTAGGCCATTCTGGTTAAGCGTTTGGAGCAGCAGAATTGCGAAAAATTTGTTGTCTTGTCAACCATTTCTTAGCTTCAAAGTCCCATATCTCGCGAACGGATTGACCTAACCCAAAAATTCCTATTGTAACTGAAAGTAGAAACTCGCCCGGTTGCAACGGTATGTGTATTTTTTCCCTAGGCCATTCTGGTTTATGCGTTTGAAGCAGCAGAATTGCGAAAAATTTTTTGCCTTCTCAACCGTTTCTTGGCTTCAAACTCCCATATCTCGCGAACGGATTGACCAAACCCAAAAATTCCTATTGCATTTGAAAGTAGAAACTCGCCCGATTACAACGGTACGTGTATTTTTCCCCTAGCTCATTCTGGTTAAGCGATTGGAGCAACAGAATTGCGAAAAATTTGTTGTCTTGTCAACCATTTCTTAGCTTCAAAGTCCCATATCTCGCGAACGGATTGACCTAACCCAAAAATTCCTATTGTAACTGAAAGTAGAAACTCGCCCGATTACAACGGTATGTGTATTTTTTCCCTAGGCCATTCTGGTTTATGCGTTTGAAGCAGCAGAATTGCGAAAAATTTTTTGCCTTCTCAACCATTTCTTGGCTTCAAACTCCCATATCTCGCGAACGGATTGACCTAACCCAAAAATTCCTATTGCATTTGAAAGTAGAAACTCTCCCGATTACAACGGTATGTGTATTTTTTCCCTAGGCCATTCTGGTTAAGCGTTTGAAGCAGCAGAATTGCGAAAAATTTTTTGCCTTCTCAACCATTTCTTGGCTTCAAACTCCCATATCTCGCGAACGGATTGACCTAACCCAAAAATTCCTACTGTAACTGAAAGTAGAAACTCGCCCGATTACAACGGTGGGTGTATTTTTTCCCTAGGCCATTCTGGTTAAGCGTTTGGAGTAGCAGAATTGCGCAAACTTTGTTGTCTTCTTAACCATTTCTTAGCTTCAAACTCCCATATCTCGCGAACGGATTGACCTAACCCAAAAATTCCTATTGCATCTGAAAGTAGAAACTCGCCCGATTACAACGGTATGTGTATTTTTTCCCTAGGCCATTCTGGATAAGCGTTCCGAGCAGCAGAATTGCGAATAATTTTTTGCCTTCTCAACCATTTCTTGGCTTCAAACTCCCATATCTCGCGAACGGATTGACCAAACCCAAAAATTCCTATTGCATTTGAAAGTAGAAACTCGCCCGATTACAACGGTACGTGTATTTTTCCCCTAGCTCATTCTGGTTAAGCGATTGGAGCAACAGAATTGCGAAAAATTTGTTGTCTTGTCAACCATTTCTTAGCTTCAAAGTCCCATATCTCGCGAACGGATTGACCTAACCCAAAAATTCCTAATGTAACTGAAAGTAGAAACTCGCCCGATTACAACGGTATGTGTATTTTTTCCCTAGGCCATTCTGGTTTATGCTTTTGAAGCAGCAGAATTGCGAAAAATTTTTTGCCTTCTCAACCATTTCTTGGCTTCAAACTCCCATGTCTCGCGAACGAATTGACCTAGCCCAAAAATTCCTGTTGCATTTGAAAGTAGAAGCTCGCCCGATTACAACGGTATGTGTATTTTTTCCCTAGGCCATTCTGGATAAGCGTTTCGAGCAGCAGAATTGCGAAAAATTTTTTGCCTTCTCAACCGTTTCTTGGCTTCAAACTCCCATATCTCGCGAACGGATTGACCTAACCCAAAAATTCCTATTGCATTTGAAAGTAGAAACTCTCCCGATTACAACGGTATGTGTATTTTTTCCCTAGGCCATTCTGGTTAAGCGTTTGAAGCAGCAGAATTGCGAAAAATTTTTTGCCTTCTCAACCATTTCTTGGCTTCAAACTCCCATATCTCGCGAACGGATTGACCTAACCCAAAAATTCCTATTGCATCTGAAAGTAGAAACTCGCCCGGTTACAACGGTATGTGTATTTTTTCCCTAGGCCATTCTGGTTAAGCGTTTCGAGCAGCAGATTTGCGAAAAATTTTTTGCCTTCTCAACCATTTCTTGGCTTCAAACTCCCATATCTCGCGAACGGATTGACCAAACCCAAAAATTCCTATTGCATTTGAAAGCAGAAACTCGCCCGATTACAACGGTACGTGTATTTTTCCCCTAGCTCATTCTGGTTAAGCGATTGGAGCAACAGAATTGCGAAAAATTTTTTGCCTTCTCAACCATTTCTTGGCTTCAAACTCCCATATCTCGCGAACGGATTGACCTAACCCAAAAATTCCTATTGCATCTGAAAGTAGAAACTCGCCCGATTACAACGGTATGTGTATTTTTTCCCTAGGCCATTCTGGTTTATGCGTTTGAAGCAGCAGAATTGCGAAAAATTTTTTGCCTTCTCAACCATTTCTTGGCTTCAAACTCCCATATCTCGCGAACGGATTGACCTAACCCAAAAATTCCTATTGCATTTGAAAGTAGAAACTCTCCCGATTACAACGGTATGTGTATTTTTTCCCTAGGCCATTCTGGTTAAGCGTTTGAAGCAGCAGAATTGCGAAAAATTTTTTGCCTTCTCAACCATTTCTTGGCTTCAAACTCCCATATCTCGCGAACGGATTGACCTAACCCAAAAATTCCTACTGTAACTGAAAGTAGAAACTCGCCCGATTACAACGGTAGGTGTATTTTTTCCCTAGGCCATTCTGGTTAAGCGTTTGGAGTAGCAGAATTGCGCAAACTTTGTTTTCTTCTTAACCATTTCTTAGCTTCAAACTCCCATATCTCGCGAACGGATTGACCTAACCCAAAAATTCCTATTGCATCTGAAAGTAGAAACTCGCCCGATTACAACGGTATGTGTATTTTTTCCCTAGGCCATTCTGGATAAGCGTTTCGAGAAGCAGAATTGCGAAAAATTTTTTGCCTTCTAAACCATTTCTTGGCTTCAAACTCCCATATCTCGCGAACGGATTGACATAACCCAAAAATTCCTATTGCATTTGAAAGTAGAAACTCGCCCGATTACAAAGGTACGTGTATTTTTCTCCTAGGTCATACTGGTTAAGCGATTGGAGCAGCAGAATTGCGAAAAATTTGTTGTCTTGTCAACCATTTCTTAGCTTCAAAGTCCCATATCTCGCGAACGGATTGACCTAACCCAAAAATTCCTATTGCATCTGAAAGTAGAAACTCGCCCGATTACAAAGGTATGTGTATTTTTTCCCTAGGCCAATCTGGTTAAGCGTTTGGATCAACAGAATTGCGAAAAATGTTTTGCCTTCTCAACCATTTCTTGGCTTCAATCTCCCATATCTCGCGAACGGATTGACCTAACCCAAAAATTCCTGTTGCATCTGAAAGTAGAATCTCGCCCGATTACAACGGTATGCGTATTTTTTCCCTAGGCCATTCTGGTTAAGCGTTTCGAGCAGCAGAATTGCGAAAAATTTTTTGCCTTCTCAACCATTTCTTGGCTTCAAACTCCCATATCTCGCGAACGGATTGACATAACCCAAAAATTCCTATTGTAACTGAAAGTAGAAACTCGCCCGATTACAACGGTATGTGTATTTTTTCCCTAGGCCATTCTGGTTAAGCGTTTGGAGCAGCAGAATTGCGCAAACTTTGTTGTCTTGTCAACCATCTCTTAGCTTCAAAGTCCCATATCTCGCGAACGGATTGACCTAACCCAAAAATTCCTATTGTAACTGAAAGTAGAAACTCTCCCGATTACAACGGTATGTGTATTTTTTCCCTAGGCCATTCTGGTTTATGCGTTTGAAGCAGCAGAATTGCGAAAAATTTTTTGCCTTCTCAACCATTTCTTGGCTTCAAACTCCCATGTCTCGCGAACGAATTGACCTAACCCAAAAATTCCTGTTGCATTTGAAAGTAGAAACTCGCCCGATTACAACGGTATGTGTATTTTTTCCCTAGGCCCTTCTGGATAAGCGTTTCGAGCAGCAGAATTGCGAAAAATTTGTTGTCTTGTCAACCATTTCTTATCTTCAAAGTCCCATATCTCGCGAACGGATTGACCTAACCCAAAAATTCCTATTGTAACTGAAAGTAGAAACTCGCCCGATTACAACGGTATGTGTATTTTTTCCCTAGGCCATTCTGGATAAGCGTTTCGAGAAGCAGAATTGCGAAAAATTTTTTGCCTTCTAAACCATTTCTTGGCTTCAAACTCCCATATCTCGCGAACGGATTGACATAACCCAAAAATTCCTATTGCATTTGAAAGTAGAAACTCGCCCGATTACAACGGTACGTGTATTTTTCCCCTAGTCATACTGGTTAAGCGATTGGAGCAGCAGAATTGCGAAAAATTTGTTGTCTTGTCAACCATTTCTTAGCTTCAAAGTCCCATATCTCGCGAACGGATTGACCTAACCCAAAAATTCCTATTGCATCTGAATGTAGAAACTCGCCCGATTACAAAGGTATGTGTATTTTTTCCCTAGGCCAATCTGGTTAAGCGTTTGGATCAACAGAATTGCGAAAAATGTTTTGCCTTCTCAACCATTTCTTGGCTTCAATCTCCCATATCTCGCGAACGGATTGACCTAACCCAAAAATTCCTATTGCATCTGAAAGTAGAAACTCGCCCGATTACAAAGGTATGTGTATTTTTTCCCTAGGCCATTCTGGTTAAGCGTTTGGATCAACAGAATTGCGAAAAATTTTTTGCCTTCTCAACCATTTCTTGGCTTCAAACTCCCATATCTCGCGAACGGATTGACCTAACCCAAAAATTCCTATTGCATTTGAAAGTAGAAACTCTCCCGATTACAACGGTATGTGTATTTTTTCCCTAGGCCATTCTGGTTAAGCGTTTGGATCAACAGAATTGCGAAAAATGTTTTGCCTTCTCAACCATTTCTTGGCTTCAATCTCCCATATCTTGCGAACGGATTGACCTAACCCAAAAATTCCTGTTGCATTTGAAAGTAGAAACTTGCCCGATTACAAAGGTATGTGTATTTTTTCCCTAGGCCATTCTGGTTAAACGTTTGGATCAACAGAATTGCGAAAAATGTTTTGCCTTCTCAACCATTTCTTGGCTTCAAACTCCCATATCTCGCGAACGGATTGACCTAACCCAAAAATTCCTATTGCATTTGAAAGTAGAAACTCTCCCGATTACAACGGTATGTGTATTTTTTCCCTAGGCCATTCTGGTTAAGCGTTTGGATCAACAGAATTGCGAAAAATGTTTTGCGTTCTCAACCATTTCTTGGCTTCAATCTCCCATATCTTGCGAACGGATTGACCTAACCCAAAAATTCCTGTTGCATTTGAAAGTAGAATCTCGCCCGATTACAACGGTATGCGTATTTTTTCCCTAGGCCATTCTGGTTAAGCGTTTCGAGGAGCAGAATTGCGAAAAATTTTTTGCCTTCTCAACCATTTCTTGGCTTCAAACTCCCATATCTCGCGAACGGATTGACCTAACCCAAAAATTCCTATTGTAACTGAAAGTAGAAACTCGCCCGATTACAACGGTATGTGTATTTTTTCCCTAGGCCATTCTGGTTAAGCGTTTGGAGCAGCAGAATTGCGCAAACTTTGTTGTCTTCTTAACCATTTCTTAGATTCAAACTCCCATATCTCGCGAACGGATTGACCTAACCCAAAAATTCCTATTGCATCTGAAAGTAGAAACTCGCCCGATTACAACGGTATGTGTATTTTTTCCCTAGGCCATTCTGGATAAGCGTTTCGAGCAGCAGAATTGCGAAAAATTTTTTGCCTTCTCAACCATTTCTTGGCTTCAAACTCCCATATCTCGCGAACGGATTGACCAAACCCAAAAATTCCTATTGCATTTGAAAGTAGAAACTCGCCCGATTACAACGGTACGTGTATTTTTCCCCTAGCTCATTCTGGTTAAGCGATTGGAGCAACAGAATTGCGAAAAATTTGTTGTCTTGTCAACCATTTCTTAGCTTCAAAGTCCCATATCTCGCGAACGGATTGACCTAACCCAAAAATTCCTATTGTAACTGAAAGTAGAAACTCGCCCGATTACAACGGTATGTGTATTTTTTCCCTAGGCCATTCTGGTTTATGCGTTTGAAGCAGCAGAATTGCGAAAAATTTTTTGCCTTCTCAACCATTTCTTGGCTTCAAACTCCCATGTCTCGCGAACGAATTGACCTAACCCAAAAATTCCTGTTGCATTTGAAAGTAGAAACTCGCCCGATTACAACGGTATGTGTATTTTTTCCCTAGGCCCTTCTGGATAAGCGTTTCGAGCAGCAGAATTGCGAAAAATTCGTTGTCTTGTCAACCATTTCTTAGCTTCAAAGTCCCATATCTCGCGAACGGATTGACCTAACCCAAAAATTCCTACTGTAACTGAAAGTAGAAACTCGCCCGATTACAACGGTAGGTGTATTTTTTCCCTAGGCCATTCTGGTTAAGCGTTTGGAGTAGCAGAATTGCGCAAACTTTGTTTTCTTCTTAACCATTTCTTAGCTTCAAACTCCCATATCTCGCGAACGGATTGACCTAACCCAAAAATTCCTATTGCATCTGAAAGTAGAAACTCGCCCGATTACAACGGTATGTGTATTTTTTCCCTAGGCCATTCTGGATAAGCGTTTCGAGAAGCAGAATTGCGAAAAATTTTTTGCCTTCTAAACCATTTCTTGGCTTCAAACTCCCATATCTCGCGAACGGATTGACATAACCCAAAAATTCCTATTGCATTTGAAAGTAGAAACTCGCCCGATTACAAAGGTACGTGTATTTTTCTCCTAGGTCATACTGGTTAAGCGATTGGAGCAGCAGAATTGCGAAAAATTTGTTGTCTTGTCAACCATTTCTTAGCTTCAAAGTCCCATATCTCGCGAACGGATTGACCTAACCCAAAAATTCCTATTGCATCTGAAAGTAGAAACTCGCCCGATTACAAAGGTATGTGTATTTTTTCCCTAGGCCAATCAGGTTAAGCGTTTGGATCAACAGAATTGCGAAAAATGTTTTGCCTTCTCAACCATTTCTTGGCTTCAATCTCCCATATCTCGCGAACGGATTGACCTAACCCAAAAATTCCTGTTGCATCTGAAAGTAGAATCTCGCCCGATTACAACGGTATGCGTATTTTTTCCCTAGGCCATTCTGGTTAAGCGTTTCGAGCAGCAGAATTGCGAAAAATTTTTTGCCTTCTCAACCATTTCTTGGCTTCAAACTCCCATATCTCGCGAACGGATTGACATAACCCAAAAATTCCTATTGTAACTGAAAGTAGAAACTCGCCCGATTACAACGGTATGTGTATTTTTTCCCTAGGCCATTCTGGTTAAGCGTTTGGAGCAGCAGAATTGCGCAAACTTTGTTGTCTTGTCAACCATCTCTTAGCTTCAAAGTCCCATATCTCGCGAACGGATTGACCTAACCCAAAAATTCCTATTGTAACTGAAAGTAGAAACTCTCCCGATTACAACGGTATGTGTATTTTTTCCCTAGGCCATTCTGGTTTATGCGTTTGAAGCAGCAGAATTGCGAAAAATTTTTTGCCTTCTCAACCATTTCTTGGCTTCAAACTCCCATGTCTCGCGAACGAATTGACCTAACCCAAAAATTCCTGTTGCATTTGAAAGTAGAAACTCGCCCGATTACAACGGTATGTGTATTTTTTCCCTAGGCCCTTCTGGATAAGCGTTTCGAGCAGCAGAATTGCGAAAAATTTGTTGTCTTGTCAACCATTTCTTATCTTCAAAGTCCCATATCTCGCGAACGGATTGACCTAACCCAAAAATTCCTATTGTAACTGAAAGTAGAAACTCGCCCGATTACAACGGTATGTGTATTTTTTCCCTAGGCCATTCTGGATAAGCGTTTCGAGAAGCAGAATTGCGAAAAATTTTTTGCCTTCTAAACCATTTCTTGGCTTCAAACTCCCATATCTCGCGAACGGATTGACATAACCCAAAAATTCCTATTGCATTTGAAAGTAGAAACTCGCCCGATTACAACGGTACGTGTATTTTTCCCCTAGTCATACTGGTTAAGCGATTGGAGCAGCAGAATTGCGAAAAATTTGTTGTCTTGTCAACCATTTCTTAGCTTCAAAGTCCCATATCTCGCGAACGGATTGACCTAACCCAAAAATTCCTATTGCATCTGAATGTAGAAACTCGCCCGATTACAAAGGTATGTGTATTTTTTCCCTAGGCCAATCTGGTTAAGCGTTTGGATCAACAGAATTGCGAAAAATGTTTTGCCTTCTCAACCATTTCTTGGCTTCAATCTCCCATATCTCGCGAACGGATTGACCTAACCCAAAAATTCCTATTGCATCTGAAAGTAGAAACTCGCCCGATTACAAAGGTATGTGTATTTTTTCCCTAGGCCATTCTGGTTAAGCGTTTGGATCAACAGAATTGCGAAAAATTTTTTGCCTTCTCAACCATTTCTTGGCTTCAAACTCCCATATCTCGCGAACGGATTGACCTAACCCAAAAATTCCTATTGCATTTGAAAGTAGAAACTCTCCCGATTACAACGGTATGTGTATTTTTTCCCTAGGCCATTCTGGTTAAGCGTTTGGATCAACAGAATTGCGAAAAATGTTTTGCCTTCTCAACCATTTCTTGGCTTCAATCTCCCATATCTTGCGAACGGATTGACCTAACCCAAAAATTCCTGTTGCATTTGAAAGTAGAAACTCGCCCGATTACAAAGGTATGTGTATTTTTTCCCTAGGCCATTCTGGTTAAACGTTTGGATCAACAGAATTGCGAAAAATGTTTTGCCTTCTCAACCATTTCTTGGCTTCAAACTCCCATATCTCGCGAACGGATTGACCTAACCCAAAAATTCCTATTGCATTTGAAAGTAGAAACTCTCCCGATTACAACGGTATGTGTATTTTTTCCCTAGGCCATTCTGGTTAAGCGTTTGGATCAACAGAATTGCGAAAAATGTTTTGCCTTCTCAACCATTTCTTGGCTTCAATCTCCCATATCTTGCGAACGGATTGACCTAACCCAAAAATTCCTGTTGCATTTGAAAGTAGAATCTCGCCCGATTACAACGGTATGCGTATTTTTTCCCTAGGCCATTCTGGTTAAGCGTTTCGAGGAGCAGAATTGCGAAAAATTTTTTGCCTTCAAACCATTTCTTGGCTTCAAACTCCCATATCTCGCGAACGGATTGACCTAACCCAAAAATTCCTATTGTAACTGAAAGTAGAAACTCGCCCGATTACAACGGTATGTGTATTTTTTCCCTAGGCCATTCTGGTTAAGCGTTTGGAGCAGCAGAATTGCGCAAACTTTGTTGTCTTCTTAACCATTTCTTAGATTCAAACTCCCATATCTCGCGAACGGATTGACCTAACCCAAAAATTCCTATTGCATCTGAAAGTAGAAACTCGCCCGATTACAACGGTATGTGTATTTTTTCCCTAGGCCATTCTGGATAAGCGTTTCGAGCAGCAGAATTGCGAAAAATTTTTTGCCTTCTCAACCATTTCTTGGCTTCAAACTCCCATATCTCGCGAACGGATTGACCAAACCCAAAAATTCCTATTGCATTTGAAAGTAGAAACTCGCCCGATTACAACGGTACGTGTATTTTTCCCCTAGCTCATTCTGGTTAAGCGATTGGAGCAACAGAATTGCGAAAAATTTGTTGTCTTGTCAACCATTTCTTAGCTTCAAAGTCCCATATCTCGCGAACGGATTGACCTAACCCAAAAATTCCTATTGTAACTGAAAGTAGAAACTCGCCCGATTACAACGGTATGTGTATTTTTTCCCTAGGCCATTCTGGTTTATGCGTTTGAAGCAGCAGAATTGCGAAAAATTTTTTGCCTTCTCAACCATTTCTTGGCTTCAAACTCCCATGTCTCGCGAACGAATTGACCTAACCCAAAAATTCCTGTTGCATTTGAAAGTAGAAACTCGCCCGATTACAACGGTATGTGTATTTTTTCCCTAGGCCCTTCTGGATAAGCGTTTCGAGCAGCAGAATTGCGAAAAATTCGTTGTCTTGTCAACCATTTCTTAGCTTCAAAGTCCCATATCTCGCGAACGGATTGACCTAACCCAAAAATTCCTATTGTAACTGAAAGTAGAAACACGCCCGATTACAACGGTATGTGTATTTTTTCCCTAGGCCATTCTGGATAAGCGTTTCGAGAAGCAGAATTGCGAAAAATTTTTTGCCTTCTAAACCATTTCTTGGCTTCAAACTCCCATATCTCGCGAACGGATTGACATAACCCAAAAATTCCTATTGCATTTGAAAGTAGAATCTCGCCCGATTACAACGGTACATGTATTTTTCCCCTAGGTCATACTGGTTAAGCGATTGGAGCAGCAGAATTGCGAAAAATTTGTTGTCTTGTCAACCATTTCTTAGCTTCAAAGTCCCATATCTCGCGAACGGATTGACCTAACCCAAAAATTCCTATTGCATCTGAAAGTAGAAACTCGCCCGATTACAAAGGTATGTGTATTTTTTCCCTAGGCCAATCTGGTTAAGCGTTTGGATCAACAGAATTGCGAAAAATGTTTTGCCTTCTCAACCATTTCTTGGCTTCAATCTCCCATATCTCGCGAACGGATTGACCTAACCCAAAAATTCCTATTGCATCTGAAAGTAGAAACTCGCCCGATTACAAAGGTATGTGTATTTTTTCCCTAGGCCATTCTGGTTAAGCGATTGGAGCAGCAGAATTGCGAAAAATTTGTTGTCTTGTCAACCATTTCTTAGATTCAAAGTCCCATATCTCGCGAACGGATTGACCTAACCCAAAAATTCCTATTGCATCTGAAAGTAGAAACTCGCCCGATTACAAAGGTATGTGTATTTTTTCGCTAGGCCAATCTGGTTAAGCGTTTGGATCAACAGAATTGCGAAAAATGTTTTGCCTTCTCAACCATTTCTTGGCTTCAATCTGCCATATCTCGCGAACGGATTGACCTAACCCAAAAATTCCTATTGCATCTGAAAGTAGAAACTCGCCCGATTACAACGGTATGTGTATTTTTTCCCTAGGCCATTCTGGATAAGCGTTTCGAGAAGCAGAATTGCGAAAAATTTTTTGCCTTCTAAACCATTTCTTGGCTTCAAACTCCCATATCTCGCGAACGAATTGACATAACCCAAAAATTCCTATTGCATTTGAAAGTAGAAACTCGCCCGATTACAACGGTACGTGTATTTTTCCCCTAGGTCATACTGGTTAAGCGATTGGAGCAGCAGAATTGCGAAAAATTTGTTGTCTTGTCAACCATTTCTTAGCTTCAAAGTCCCATATCTCGCGAACGGATTGACCTAACCCAAAAATTCCTATTGCATCTGAAAGTAGAAACTCGCCCGATTACAAAGGTATGTGTATTTTTTCCCTAGGCCAATCTGGTTAAGCGTTTGGATCAACAGAATTGCGAAAAATGTTTTGCCTTCTCAACCATTTCTTGGCTTCAATCTCCCATATCTCGCGAACGGATTGACCTAACCCAAAAATTCCTATTGCATCTGAAAGTAGAAACTCGCCCGATCACAAAGGTACGTGTATTTTTTCCCTAGGCCATTCTGGTTAAGCGTTTGGATCAACAGAATTGCGAAAAATTTTTTGCCTTCTCAACCATTTCTTGGCTTCAAAGTCCCGTATCTCGCGAACGGATAGACCTAACCCAAAAATTCCTATTGCATTTGAAAGTAGAAACTCTCCCGATTACAACGGTATGTGTATTTTTTCCCTAGGCCATTCTGGTTAAGCGTTTGGATCAACAGAATTGCGAAAAATTTTTTGCCTTCTCAACCATTTCTTGGCTTCAAACTACCATGTCTCGCGAACGAATTGACCTAACCCAAAAATTCCTGTTGCATTTGAAAGTAGAAACTCGCCCGATTACAACGGTAGGTGTATTTTTTCCCTAGGCCATTCTGGTTAAGCGTTTGGAGTAGCAGAATTGCGAAACCTTTGTTGTCTTCTTAACCATTTCTTAGCTTCAAACTCCCATATCTCGCGAACGGATTGACCTAACCCAAAAATTCCTATTGCATCTGAAAGTAGAAACTCGCCCGATTACAACGGTATGTGTATTTTTTCCCTAGGCCATTCTGGATAAGCGTTTCGAGAAGCAGAATTGCGAAAAATTTTTTGCCTTCTAAACCATTTCTTGGCTTCAAACTCCCATATCTCGCGAACGGATTGACATAACCCAAAAATTCCTATTGCATTTGAAAGTAGAAACTCGCCCGATTACAACGGTACGTGTATTTTTCCCCTAGGTCATACTGGTTAAGCGATTGGAGCAGCAGAATTGCGAAAAATTTGTTGTCTTGTCAACCATTTCTTTGCTTCAAAGTCCCATATCTCGCGAACGGATTGACCTAACCCAAAAATTCCTATTGCATCTGAAAGTAGAAACTCGCCCGATTACAAAGGTATGTGTATTTTTTCCCTAGGCCATTCTGGTTAAGCGTTTGGATCAACAGAATTGCGAAAAATTTTTTGCCTTCTCAACCATTTCTTGGCTTCAAACTCCCATATCTCGCGAACGGATTGAACTAACCCAAAAATTCCTATTGCATTTGAAAGTAGAAACTCTCCCGATTACAACGGTATGTGTATTTTTTCCCTAGGCCATTCTGGTTAAGCGTTTGGATCAACAGAATTGCGAAAAATGTTTTGCCTTCTCAACCATTTCTTGGCTTCAATCTCCCATATCTTGCGAACGGAATGACCTAACCCAAAAATTCCTGTTGCATTTGAAAGTAGAAACTCGCCCGATTACAAAGGTATGTGTATTTTTTCCCTAGGCCATTCTGGTTAAGCGTTTGGATCAACAGAATTGCGAAAAATGTTTTGCCTTCTCAACCATTTCTTGGCTTCAATCTCTCATATCTCGCGAACGGATTGACCTAACCCAAAAATTCCTGTTGCATTTGAAAGTAGAAACTCGCCCGATTACAACGGTATGTGTATTTTTTCCCTAGGCCATTCTGGATAAGCGTTTCGAGCAGCAGAATTGCGAAAAATTTTTTGCCTTCTCAACCATTTCTTGGCTTCAAACTCCCATATCTCGCGAACGGATTGACCAAACCCAAAAATTCCTATTGCATTTGAAAGTAGAAACTCGCCCGATTACAACGGTACGTGTATTTTTCCCCTAGGTCATACTGGTTAAGCGATTGGAGCAGCAGAATTGCGAAAAATTTGTTGTCTTGTCAACCATTTCTTAGCTTCACAGTCCCATATCTCGCGAACGGATTGACCTAACCCAAAAATTCCTATTGCATCTGAAAGTAGAAACTCGCCCGATTACAAAGGTATGTGTATTTTTTCCCTAGGCCAATCTGGTTAAGCGTTTGGATCAACAGAATTGCGAAAAATGTTTTGCCTTCTCAACCATTTCTTGGCTTCAAACTCCCATATCTCGCGAACGGATTGACCTAACCCAAAAATTCCAGTTTCGTCTGAAAGTAGAAACTCGCCCGATTACAACGGTATGTGTATTTTTTCCCTAGGCCATTCTGGTTATGCGTTTGGATCAGCAGAATTGCGAAAAATGTTTTGCCTTCTCAACCATTTCTTGGCTTCAAACTCCCATATCTCGCGAACGGATTGACCTAACCCAAAATTCCTGTTGCGTGTGAAAGTAGAAACTCATCCGATTACAACGGTATATGTGTTTTTTCCCTAGCCCATTCTGGTTAAGCGTTTGGATCAGCAGAATTGCGAAAAATTGTTTGCCTTCTCAACCATTTCTTAGCTTCAAAGTCCCATATCTCACGAACGGATTGACCAAACCCAAAAATTCCTGCTCTGTCTGAAAGTAGAAACTCGCCCGGTAACAACGGTATGCGTATTTTTCCCTAGGCCATTCTGGTTAAGCGTTTGGAGCAGCAGAATTGCGAAAAATGTTTTGCCTTCTCATCCATTTCTTGGTTTCAAACTCCCATATCTCGCGAACGGATTGACCTAACCCAAAAATTCCTGTTGCGTCTGAAAGAAGAAACTCGCCCGATTACAACGGTATGTGTATTTTTTCCCTAGGCCATTCTGGTTAAGCGTTTGGAGCAGCAGAAGTGCGAAAAATTTGTTGTCTTCTCAACCATTTCTTAGCTTCAACGTCCCATATCTCACGAACGGATTGACCAAACCCAAAAATTCCTGCTGCGTCTGAAAGTAGAAACTCGCCCGATTACAACGGTATGTGTAGTTTTTCCCTAGGCCATTCTGGTTAAGGGTTTGGAGCAGAAGAATTGCGAAAAATTTTTTGCCTTCTCAACCATTTCCTGGCTTCAAACTCCCATATCTCGCGAACGGATCGACCTAACCCAAAAATTCCTGTTGCATCTGAAAGTAGAAACTCGCCCGATTACAATGGTATGTGTATTTTTTCCCTAGACCATTCTGGTTAAGCGTTTGGAGCAGCAGAGTTGCGAAAAATTTGTTGTCTTCTCATCCATTTCTTAGCTTCAAAGTCCCATATCTCGCGAACGGATTGACCTAACCCAAAAATTCCTAATCCATCTGAAAGTAGAAACTCGCCCGATTACAACGGTATGTGTATTTTTTCCCTAGGCCATTCTGGTTAAGCGTTTGGAGCAGCAGAATTGCGAAAAATTTTTTGCCTTCTCAACCATTTCTTGGCTTCAAACTCCCATATCTCGCGAACGGATTGACTTAACACAAAAATTCCTGTTGCGTCTGAAAGTAGAAACTCGCCCGATTACAACGGTATGTGTATTTTTTTCCTAGGCCATTCTGGTTAAGCGTTTGGAGCAGCAGAAGTGCGAAAACCTTATTGTCTTCTTAACCATCTCTTGGCTTCAAACTCCCATATCTCGCGAACGGATTGACTTAACACAAAAATTCCTGTTTCGTCTGAAAGTAGAAACTCGCCCGATTACAACGGTATGTGTATTTTTTCCCTAGGCCATTCTGGTTAAGCGTTTGGATCAGCAGAATTGCGAAAAATGTTTGGCTTCTCAACCATTTCTTGGCTGCAAACTCCCATATCTCGCGAACGGATTGGCCTAACCCCAAAATTCCTGTTGTGTCTGAAAGTAGAAACTCGCCCGATTACAACGGTATGTGTATTTTTTCCCTAGGCCATTCTGGTTAAGCGTTTGGAGCAGCAGAGTTGCGAAAAATTTGTTGTCTTCTCAACCATTTCTTAGCTTCAAAGTCCCATATCTCGCGAACGGATTGACCTAACCCAAAAATTCCTATTGCATCTGAAAGTAGAAACTCGCCCGATTACAACGGTATGTGTATTTTTTCCCTAGGCCATTCTGGTTAAGGGTTTGGAGCAGCAGAATTGCGAAAAAGTTTTTGCCTTCTCAACCATTTCTTGGCTTCAAACTCCCATATCTCGCGAACGGATTGACCTAATCCAAAAATTCCTATTGCGTCTGAAAGTAGAAATTCGCCCGATTACAACGGTATGTGTATTTTTTCCCTAGGCCATTCTGGTTAAGCGTTTGGATCAGCAGAATTGCGAAAAATTGTATGCCTTCTCAACCATTTCTTGGCTTCAAACTCCCATATCTTGCGAACGGATTGAACTAACCCAAAATTCCTGTTGCATGTGAAAGTAGAAACTCGTCCGATTACAACGGTATGTGTGTTTTTTCCCTAGGCCATTCTGGTTAAGCGTTTGGAGCAGCAGAATTGCGAAAAATTTTTTGCCTTCTCAACCATTTCTTGGCTTCAAACTGCCATATCTCGCGAACGGATTGACCTAACCCAAAAATTCCTGTTGCGTCTGAAAGTAGAAACTCGCCCGATTACAAAGGTATGTGTATTTTTTCCCTAGACCATTCTGGTTAAGCGTTCGGAGCAGCAGAGTTGCGAAAAATTTGTTGTCTTCTCAACCATTTCTTAGCTTCAAAGTCCCATATCTCGCGAACGAATTGACTTATCCCAAAAATTCCTGTTGCTTGTGAAAGTAGAAACTCGCCCGATTACAAGGGTATGTGTGTTTTTTCCCTAGCCCATTCTGGTTTAGCGTTTGGAGCAGGAGAATTGCGAAAAATTTTTTGCCTTCTCAACCATTTCTTGGCTTCAAACTCCCATATCTCGCGAACGGATTGACCTAACCAAAAAATTCCTATTGCATCTGAAAGTAGAAACTCGCCCGATTACAACGGTATGTGTATTTTTTCCCTAGCCCATTCTGGTTAAGCGTTTGGATCAGCAGAATTGCGAAAAATTGTATGCCTTCTCAACCATTTCTTGGCTTCAAACTCCCATATCTTGCGAACGGATTGACCTAACCCAAAATTCCTGTTGCGTGTGAAAGTAGAAACTCCCCCGATTACAACGGTATGTGTGTTTTTTCCCTAGGCCATTCTGGTTAAGCGTTTGGAGCAGCAGAATTGCGAAAAATTTTTTGCCTTCTCAACCATTTCTTGGCTTCAAACTGCCATATCTCGCGAACGGATTGACCTAACCCAAAAATTCCTGTTGCGTCTGAAAGTAGAAACTCGCCCGATTACAAAGGTATGGGTATTTTTTCCCTAGACCATTCTGGTTAAGCGTTTGGAGCAGCAGAGTTGCGAAAAATTTGTTGTCTTCTCAACCATTTCTTAGCTTCAAAGTCCCATATCTCGCGAACGGATTGACCTAACCCAAAAATTCCTATTGCATCTGAAAGTAGAAACTCGCCCGATTACAACGGTATGTGTATTTTTTCCCTAGGCCATTCTGGTTAAGGGTTTGGAGCAGCAGAATTGCGAAAAAGTTTTTGCCTTCTCAACCATTTCTTGGCTTCAAACTCCCATATCTCGCGAACGGATTGACCTAATCCAAAAATTCCTATTGCGTTTGAAAGTAGAAACTCGCCCGATTACAACGGTATGTGTATTTTTTCCCTAGGCCATTCTGGTTAAGCGTTTGGAGCAGCAGAATTGCGAAAAATTTTTTGCCTTCTCAACCATTTCTTGGCTTCAAACTGCCATATCTCGCGAACGGATTGACCTAACCCAAAAATTCCTGTTGCGTCTGAAAGTAGAAACTCGCCCGATTACAAAGGTATGTGTATTTTTTCCCTAGACCATTCTGGTTAAGCGTTCGGAGCAGCAGAGTTGCGAAAAATTTGTTGTCTTCTCAACCATTTCTTAGCTTCAAAGTCCCATATCTCGCGAACGGATTGACCTAACCCAAATATTCCTATTGCATCTGAAAGTAGAAACTCGCCCGATTACAACGGTATGGGTATTTTTTCCCTAGGCCATTCTGGTTAAGGGTTTGGAGCAGCAGAATTGCGAAAAAGTTTTTGCCTTCTCAACCATTTCTTGGCTTCAAACTCCCATATCTCGCGAACGGATTGACCTAATCCAAAAATTCCTATTGCGTCTGAATGTAGAAACTCGCCCGATTACAACGGTATGTGTATTTTTTCCCTAGGCCATTCTGTTTAAGCGTTTGGAGCAGCAGAATTGCGAAAAATTTTTTGCCTTCTCAACCATTTCGTGGCTTCAAACTGCCATATCTCGCGAACGGATTGACCTAACCCAAAAATTCCTGTTGCGTCTGAAAGTACAAACTCGCCCGATTACAAAGGTATGTGTATTTTTTCCCTAGACCATTCTGGTTAAGCGTTTGGAGCAGCAGAGTTGCGAAAAATTTGTTGTCTTCTCAACCATTTCTTAGCTTCAAAGTCCCATATCTCGCGAACGGATTGACCTAACCCAAAAATTCCTATTGCATCTGAAAGTAGAAACTCGCCCGATTACAACGGTATGTGTATTTTTTCCCTAGGCCATTCTGGTTAAGGGTTTGGAGCAGCAGAATTGCGAAAAAGTTTTTGCCTTCTCAACCATTTCTTGGCTTCAAACTCCCATATCTCGCGAACGGATTGACCTAATCCAAAAATTCCTATTGCGTCTGAAAGTAGAAACTCGCCCGATTACAACGGTATGTGTATTTTTTCCCTAGGCCATTCTGGTTAAGCGTTTGGATCAGCAGAATTGCGAAAAACGTTTTACCTTCTCAACCATTTCTTGGCTTCAAACTCCCATATCTCGCGAACGGATTGACCTAATCCAAAAATTCCTATTGCGTCTGAAAGTGGAAACTCGCCCGATTACAACGGTATGTGTATTTTTTCCCTAGGCCAATCTAGTTCAGCGTTTGGAGCAGCAGAAGTGCGAAAACTTGTTTGACTTCTTAACCATTTCTTAGATTCAAACTCTCATATCTCGCGAACGGATTGACCTAACCGAAAAATTCCTATTGCATCTGAAAGTAGAAACTCGCCCGATTACAACGGTATGTGTATTTTTTCCCTAGGCCATTCTGGTTAAGCGTTTGGATCAGCAGAATTGCGAAAAATTGTATGCCTTCTCAACCATTTCTTGGCTTCAAACTCCCATATCTTGCGAACGGATTGACCTAACCCAAAATTCCTGTTGCGTGTGAAAGTAGAAACTCGTCCGATTACAACGGTATGTGTGTTTTTTCCCTAGGCCATTCTGGTTAAGTGTTTGGAGCAGCAGAATTGCGCAAAATTTTTTGCCTTCTCAACCATTTCTTGGCTTCAAACTCCCATATCTCACGAACGGATTGACCAAACCCAAAAATTCCTGCTGCGTCTGAAAGTAGAAACTCGCCCGATTACAACGGTATGTGTATTTTTTCCCTAGGCCATTCTGGTTAAGCGTTTGGATCAGCAGAATTGCGAAAAATGTTTTGCCTTCTCAACCATTTCTTGGCTTCAAACTCCCATATCTCGCGAACGGATTGACCTAATCCAAAAATTCCTATTGCGTCTGAATGTGGAAACTCGCCCGATTACAACGGTATGTGTATTTTTTCCCTAGGCCATTCTGGTTAAGCGTTTGGAGCAGCAGAATTGCGAAAAATTTTTTGCCTTGTCAACCATTTCGTGGCTTCAAACTCCCATATCTCGCGAACGGATTGACTTAACCCAAAAATTCCTGTTGCGTCTGAAAGTAGAAACTCGTCCGATTACAACGGTATGTGTATTTTTTTCCTAGGCCATTCTGGTTAAGCGTTTGGAGCAGCAGAAGTGCGAAAACTTTGTTGTCTTCTTAACCATTTCTTGGCTTCAAACTACCATATCTCGCGAACGGATTGACCTAACCCAAAAATTCCTGTTTCGTCTGAAAGTAGAAACTCGCCCGATTACAACGGTATGTGTATTTTTTCCCTAGGCCATTCTGGTTAAGCGTTTGGATCAGCAGAATTGCGAAAAATGTTTTGCCTTCTCAACCATTTCTTGGTTTCAAACTCCCATATCTCGCGAACGGATTGACCTAATCCAAAAATTCCTATTGCGTCTGAATGTGGAAACTCGCCCGATTACAACGGTATGTGTATTTTTTCCCTAGGCCATTCTGGTTAAGCGTTTGGAGCAGCAGAATTGCGAAAAATTTTTTGCCTTGTCAACCATTTCGTGGCTTCAAAAACCCATATCTCGCGAACGGATTGACTTAACCCAAAAATTCCTGTTGCGTCTGAAAGTAGAAACTCGTCCGATTACAACGGTATGTGTATTTTTTTCCTAGGCCATTCTGGTTAAGCGTTTGGAGCAGCAGAAGTGCGAAAACTTTGTTGTCTTCTTAACCATTTCTTGGCTTCAAACTACCATATCTCGCGAACGGATTGACCTAACCCAAAAATTCCTGTTTCGTCTGAAAGTAGAAACTCGCCCGATTACAACGGTATGTGTATTTTTTCCCTAGGCCATTCTGGTTAAGCGTTTGGATCAGCAGAATTGCGAAAAATGTTTTGCCTTCTCAACCATTTCTTGGCTTCAAACTCCCATATCTCGCGAACGGATTGACCTAATCCAAAAATTCCTATTGCGTCTGAAAGTAGAAACTCGCCCGATTACAGCGGTATGTGTATTTTTTCCCTAGGCCAATCTGGTTCAGCGTTTGGAGCAGCAGAGTTGCGAAAAATTTGTTGTCTTCTCAACCATTTCTTAGCTTCAAAGTCCCATATCTCGCGAACGGATTGACCTAACCCAAAAATTCCTATTGCATCTGAAAGTAGAAACTCGCCCGATTACAACGGTATGTGTATTTTTTCCCTAGGCCATTCTTTTTAAGCGTTTGGATCAGCAGAATTGCGAAAAATGTTTTGCCTTCTCAACCATTTCTTGGCTTCAAACTCCCATATCTCGCGAACGGATTGACCTAATCCAAAAATTCCTATTGCGTCTGAAAGTAGAAACTCGCCCGATTACAACGGTATGTGTATTTTTTCCCTAGGCCATTCTGGTTAAGCGTTTGGATCAGCAGAATTGCGAAAAATGTTTTGCCTTCTCAACCATTTCTTGGCTTCAAACTCCCATATCTCGCGAACGGATTGACCTAATCCAAAAATTTCTATTGCGTCTGAATGTGGAAACTCGCCCGATTACAACGGTATGTGAATTTTTTCCCTAGGCCATTCTGGTTAAGCGTTTGGAGCAGCAGAATTGCGAAAAATTTTTTGCCTTCTTAACCATTTCGTGGCTTCAAACTCCCATATCTCGCGAACGGATTGACTTAACCCAAAAATTCCTGTTGCGTCTGAAAGTAGAAACTCGCCCGATTACAACGGTATGTGTATTTTTTTCCTAGGCCATTCTGGTTAAGCGTTTGGAGCAGCAGAAGTGCGAAAACTTTGTTGTCTTCTTAACCATTTCTTGGCTTCAAACTACCATATCTCGCGAACGGATTGACCTAACCCAAAAATTCCTGTTTCGTCTGAAAGTAGAAACTCGCCCGATTACAACGGTATGTGTATTTTTTCCCTAGGCCATTCTGGTTAAGCGTTTGGATCAGCAGAATTGCGAAAAATGTTTTGCCTTCTCAACCATTTCTTGGCTTCAAACTCCCATATCTCGCGAACGGATTGACCTAATCCAAAAATTCCTATTGCGTCTGAAAGTAGAAACTCGCCCGATTACAGCGGTATGTGTATTTTTTCCCTAGGCCAATCTGGTTCAGCGTTTGGAGCAGCAGAAGTGCGAAAACTTGTTTGTCTTCTTAACCATTTCTTAGATTCAAACTCTCATATCTCGCGAACGGATTGACCTAACCAAAAAATTCCTATTGCATCTGAAAGTAGAAACTCGCCCGATTACAACGGTATGTGTATTTTTTCCCTAGGCCATTCTGGTTAAGCGTTTGGATCAGCAGAATTGCGAAAAATTGTATGCCTTCTCAACCATTTCTTGGCTTCAAACTCCCATATCTCGCGAACGGATTGACCTAACCCAAAATTCCTGTTGCGTGTGAAAGTAGAAACTCGTCCGATTACAACGGTATGTGTGTTTTTTCCCTAGCCCATTCTGGTTAAGCGTTTGGATCAGCAGAATTGCGAAAAATTGTATGCCTTCTCAACCATTTCTTAGCTTCAAAGTCCCATATCTCACGAACGGATTGACCAAACCCAAAAATTCCTGCTCTGTCTGAAAGTAGAAACTCGCTCGATTACAACGGTATGCGTATTTTTCCCTAGGCCATTCTGGTTAAGCGTTTGGAGCAGCAGTATTGCGAAAAATGTTTTGCCTTCTCATGCATTTCTTGGTTTCAAACTCCCATATCTCGCGAACGGATTGACCTAACCCAAAAATTCCTGTTGCGTCTGAAAGAAGAAACTCGCCTGATTACAACGGTATGTGTATTTTTTCCCTAGGCCATTCTGGTTAAGCGTTTGGAGCAGCAGAAGTGCGAAAAATTTGTTGTCCTCTTAACCATTTCTTGGCTTCAAACTACCATATCTCGCGAACGGATTGACCTAACCCAAAAATTCCTGTTTCGTCTGAAAGTAGAAACTCGCCCGATTACAACGGTATGTGTATTTTTTCCCTAGGCCATTCTGGTTAAGCGTTTGGATCAGCAGAATTGCGAAAAATGTTTTGCCTTCTCAACCATTTCTTGGCTTCAAACTCCCATATCTCGCGAACGGATTGACCTAATCCAAAAATTCCTATTGCGTCTGAAAGTAGAAACTCGCCCGATTACAGCGGTATGTGTATTTTTTCCCTAGGCCATTCTGGTTAAGCGTTTGGATCAGCAGAATTGCGAAAAATGTTTTGCCTTCTCAACCATTTCTTGGCTTCAAACTCCCATATCTCGCGAACGGATTGACCTAACCCAAAAATTCCTGTTGCGTCTGAAAGAAGAAACTCGCCTGATTACAACGGTATGTGTATTTTTTCCCTAGGCCATTCTGGTTAAGCGTTTGGAGCAGCAGAAGTGCGAAAAATTTGTTGTCCTCTTAACCATTTCTTAGCTTCAAAGTCCCATATCTCACGAACGGATTGACCAAACCCAAAAATTCCTGTTGCGTCTGAAAGTAGAAACTCGCCCGATTACAACGGTATGTGTATTTTTTTCCTAGGCCATTCTGGTTAAGCGTTTGGAGCAGCAGAAGTGCGAAAACTTTGTTGTCTTCTTAACCATTTCTTGGCTTCAAACTCCCATATCTCGCGAACGGATTGACCTAATCCAAAAATTCCTATTGCGCCTGAAAGTAGAAACTCGCCCGATTACAACGGTATGTGTATTTTTTCCCTAGGCCAATCTGGTTCAGCGTTTGGAGCAGCAGAAGTGCGAAAACTTGTTTGACTTCTTAACCATTTCTTAGATTCAAACTCTCATATCTCGCGAACGGATTGACCTAACCAAAAAATTCCTATTGCATCTGAAAGTAGAAACTCGCCCGATTACAACGGTATGTGTATTTTTTCCCTAGGCCATTCTGGTTAAGCATTTGGATCAGCAGAATTGCGAAAAATTGTATGCCTTCTCAACCATTTCTTGGCTTCAAACTCCCATATCTTGCGAACGGATTGACCTAACCCAAAATTCCTGTTGCGTGTGAGAGTAGAAACTCGTCCGATTACAACGGTATGTGTGTTTTTTCCCTAGGGCATTCTGGTTAAGCTTTTGGAGCAGCAGAATTGCGAAAAATTTTTTGCCTTCTCAACCATTTCTTGGCTTCAAACTCCCATATCTCGCGAACGGATTGACCTAACCCAAAAATTCCTGTTGCGTCTGAAAGTAGAAACTCGCCCGATTACAAAGGTATGTGTATTTTTTCCCTAGACCATTCTGGTTAAGCGTTTGGAGCAGCAGAGTTGCGAAAAATTTGTTGTCTTCTCAACCATTTCTTAGCTTCAAAGTCCCATATCTCGCGAACGGATTGACCTAACCCAAAAATTCCTATTGCATCTGAAAGTAGAAACTCGCCCGATTACAACGGTATGTGTATTTTTTCCCTAGGCCATTCTGGTTAAGCGTTTGGATCAGCAGAATTGCGAAAAATGTTTTGCCTTCTCAACCATTTCTTGGCTTCAAACTCCCATATCTCGCGAACGGATTGACCTAATCCAAAAATTCCTATTGCGTCTGAAAGTAGAAACTCGCCCGATTACAACGGTATGTGTATTTTTTCCCTAGGCCATTCTGGTTAAGCGTTTGGATCAGCAGAATTGCGAAAAATGTTTTTCCTTCTCAACCATTTCTTGGCTTCAAACTCCCATATCTCGCGAACGGATTGACCTAATCCAAAAATTCCTATTGCGTCTGAATGTGGAAACTCGCCCGATTACAACGGTATGTGTATTTTTTCCCTAGGCCATTCTGGTTAAGCGTTTGGAGCAGCAGAATTGCGAAAAATTTTTTGCCTTCTCAACCATTTTGTGGCTTCAAACTCCCATATCTCGCGAACGGATTGACTTAACCCAAAAATTCCTGTTGCGTCTGAAAGTAGAAACTCGCCCGATTACAACGGTATGTGTATTTTTTCCCTAGGCCAATCTGGTTCAGCGTTTGGAGCAGCAGAAGTGCGAAAACTTGTTTGACTTCTTAACCATTTCTTAGATTCAAACTCTCATATCTCGCGAACGGATTGACCTAACCAAAAAATTCCTATTGCATCTGAAAGTAGAAACTCGCCCGATTACAACGGTATGTGTATTTTTTCCCTAGGCCATTCTGGTTAAGCATTTGGATCAGCAGAATTGCGAAAAATTGTATGCCTTCTCAACCATTTCTTGGCTTCAAACTCCCATATCTTGCGAACGGATTGACCTAACCCAAAATTCCTGTTGCGTGTGAAAGTAGAAACTCGTCCGATTACAACGGTATGTGTGTTTTTTCCCTAGGGCATTCTGGTTAAGCGTTTGGAGCAGCAGAATTGCGAAAAATTTTTTGCCTTCTCAACCATTTCTTGGCTTCAAACTCCCATATCTCGCGAACGGATTGACCTAACCCAAAAATTCCTGTTGCGTCTGAAAGTAGAAACTCGCCCGATTACAAAGGTATGTGTATTTTTTCCCTAGACCATTCTGGTTAAGCGTTTGGAGCAGCAGAGTTGCGAAAAATTTGTTGTCTTCTCAACCATTTCTTAGCTTCAAAGTCCCATGTCTCGCGAACGGATTGACCTAACCCAAAAATTCCTATTGCATCTGAAAGTAGAAACTCGCCCGATTACAATGGTATGTGTATTTTTTCCCTAGGCCATTCTGGTTAAGCGTTTGGATCAGCAGAATTGCGAAAAATGTTTTGCCTTCTCAACCATTTCTTGGCTTCAAACTCCCATATCTCGCGAACGGATTGACCTAATCCAAAAATTCCTATTGCGTCTGAAAGTAGAAACTCGCCCGATTACAACGGTATGTGTATTTTTTCCCTAGGCCATTCTGGTTAAGCGTTTGGATCAGCAGAATTGCGAAAAATGTTTTTCCTTCTCAACCATTTCTTGGCTTCAAACTCCCATATCTCGCGAACGGATTGACCTAATCCAAAAATTCCTATTGCGTCTGAATGTGGAAACTCGCCCGATTACAACGGTATGTGTATTTTTTCCCTAGGCCATTCTGGTTAAGCGTTTGGAGCAGCAGAATTGCGAAAAATTTTTTGCCTTCTCAACCATTTCGTGGCTTCAAACTCCCATATCTCGCGAACGGATTGACTTAACCCAAAAATTCCTGTTGCGTCTGAAAGTAGAAACTCGCCCGATTACAACGGTATGTGTATTTTTTTCCTAGGCCATTCTGGTTAAGCGTTTGGAGCAGCAGAAGTGCGAAAACTTTGTTGTCTTCTTAACCATTTCTTGGCTTCAAACTACCATATCTCGCGAACGGATTGACCTAACCCAAAAATTCCTGTTTCGTCTGAAAGTAGAAACTCGTCCGATTACAACGGTATGTGTGTTTTTTCCCTAGCCCATTCTGGTTAAGCGTTTGGATCAGCAGAATTGCGAAAAATTGTATGCCTTCTCAACCATTTCTTAGCTTCAAAGTCCCATATCTCACGAACGGATTGACCAAACCCAAAAATTCCTGCTCTGTCTGAAAGTAGAAACTCGCTCGATTACAACGGTATGTGTATTTTTTCCCTAGGCCATTCTGGTTAAGCGTTTCGAGCAGCAGAATTGCGAAAAATGGTTTGCCTTCTCATGCATTTCTTGGTTTCAAACTCCCATATCTCGCGAACGGATTGACCTAACCCAAAAATTCCTGTTGCGTCTGAAAGAAGAAACTCGCCCGATTACAACGGTATGTGTATTTTTTCCCTAGGCCATTCTGGTTAAGCGTTTGGAGCAGCAGAAGTGCGAAAAATTTGTTGTCCTCTTAACCATTTCTTAGCTTCAAAGTCCCATATCTCACGAACGGATTGACCAAACCCAAAAATTCGTGCTGCGTCTGAATGTAGAAACTCGCCCGATTACAACGGTATGTGTATTTTTTCCCTAGGCCATTCTGGTTACGGGTTTGGAGCAGCAGAATTGCGAAAAATTTTTTGCCTTCTCAACCATTTCTTGGCTTCAAACTCCCATATCTCGCGAACGGATTGACCTAACCCAAAAATTCCTGTTGCGTCTGAAAGTAGAAACTCGCCCGATTACAACGGTATGTGTATTTTTTCCCTAGGCCATTCTGGTTAAGCATTTGGATCAGCAGAATTGCGAAAAATTGTATGCCTTCTCAACCATTTCTTGGCTTCAAACTCCCATATCTTGCGAACGGATTGACCTAACCCAAAATTCCTGTTGCGTGTGAAAGTAGAAACTCGTCCGATTACAACGGTATGTGTGTTTTTTCGCTAGGGCATTCTGGTTAAGCGTTTGGAGCAGCAGAATTGCGAAAAATTTTTTGCCTTCTCAACCATTTCTTGGCTTCAAACTCCCATATCTCGCGAACGGATTGACCTAACCCAAAAATTCCTGTTGCGTCTGAAAGTAGAAACTCGCCCGATTACAAAGGTATGTGTATTTTGTCCCTAGACCATTCTGGTTAAGCGTTTGGAGCAGCAGAGTTGCGAAAAATTTGTTGTCTTCTCAACCATTTCTTAGCTTCAAAGTCCCATATCTCGCGAACGGATTGACCTAACCCAAAAATTCCTATTGCATCTGAAAGTAGAAACTCGCCCGATTACAACGGTATGTGTATTTTTTCCCTAGGCCATTCTGGTTAAGCGTTTGGATCAGCAGAATTGCGAAAAATGTTTTGCCTTCTCAACCATTTCTTGGCTTCAAACTCCCATATCTCGCGAACGGATTGACCTAATCCAAAAATTCCTATTGCGTCTGAAAGTAGAAACTCGCCCGATTACAACGGTATGTGTATTTTTTCCCTAGGCCATTCTGGTTAAGCGTTTGGATCAGCAGAATTGCGAAAAATGTTTTTCCTTCTCAACCATTTCTTGGCTTCAAACTCCCATATCTCGCGAACGGATTGACCTAATCCAAAAATTCCTATTGCGTCTGAATGTGGAAACTCGCCCGATTACAACGGTATGTGTATTTTTTCCCTAGGCCATTCTGGTTAAGCGTTTGGAGCAGCAGAATTGCGAAAAATGGTTTGCCTTCTCATGCATTTCTTGGTTTCAAACTCCCATATCTCGCGAACGGATTGACCTAACCCAAAAATTCCTGTTGCGTCTGAAAGTAGAAACTCGCCCGATTACAACGGTATGTGTATTTTTTTCCTAGGCCATTCTGGTTAAGCGTTTGGAGTAGCAGAAGTGCGAAAACTTTGTTGTCTTCTTAACCATTTCTTGGCTTCAAACTACCATATCTCGCGAACGGATTGACCTAACCCAAAAATTCCTGTTTCGTCTGAAAGTAGAAACTCGTCCGATTACAACGGTATGTGTGTTTTTTCCCTAGCCCATTCTGGTTAAGCGTTTGGATCAGCAGAATTGCGAAAAATTGTATGCCTTCTCAACCATTTCTTAGCTTCAAAGTCCCATATCTCACGAACGGATTGACCAAACCCAAAAATTCCTGCTCTGTCTGAAAGTAGAAACTCGCTCGATTACAACGGTATGTGTATTTTTTCCCTAGGCCATTCTGGTTAAGCGTTTGGAGCAGCAGAATTGCGAAAAATGGTTTGCCTTCTCATGCATTTCTTGGTTTCAAACTCCCATATCTCGCGAACGGATTGACCTAACCCAAAAATTCCTGTTGCGTCTGAAAGAAGAAACTCGCCCGATTACAACGGTATGTGTATTTTTTCCCTAGGCCATTCTGGTTAAGCGTTTGGAGCAGCAGAAGTGCGAAAAATTTGTTGTCCTCTTAACCATTTCTTAGCTTCAAAGTCCCATATCTCACGAACGGATTGACCAAACCCAAAAATTCCTGCTGCGTCTGAATGTAGAAACTCGCCCGATTACAACGGTATGTGTATTTTTTCCCTAGGCCATTCTGGTTACGGGTTTGGAGCAGCAGAATTGCGAAAAATTTTTTGCCTTCTCAACCATTTCTTGGCTTCAAACTCCCATATCTCGCGAACGGATTGACCTAACCCAAAAATTCCTGTTGCGTCTGAAAGTAGAAGCTCGCCCGATTACAACGGTATGTGTATTTTTTTCCTAGGCCATTCTGGTTAAGCGTTTGGAGCAGCAGAATTGCGAAAACTTTGTTGTCTTCTTAACCATTTCTTGGCTTCAAACTCCCATATCTAGCGAACGGATTGACCTAACCCAAAAAATCCTGTTTCGTCTGAAAGTAGAAACTCGCCCGATTACAACGGTATATGTATTTTTTCCCTAGGCCATTCTGGTTAAGCGTTTGGATCAGCAGAATTGCGAAAAATGTTTTGCCTTCTCAACCATTTCTTGGCTTCAAACTCCCATATCTCGCGAACGGATTGACCTAATCCAAAAATTCCTATTGCGTCTGAAATTAGAAACTCGCCCGATTACAACGGTATGTGTATTTTTTCCCTAGGCCAATCTGCTTCAGCGTTTGGAGCAGCAGAAGTGCGAAAACTTGTTTGTCTTCTTAACCATTTCTTAGATTCAAACTTTCATATCTCGCGAACGGATTGACCTAACCAAAAAATTCCTATTGCATCTGAAAGTAGAAACTCGCCCGATTACAACGGTATGTGTATTTTTACCCTTGGCCATTCTGGTTAAGCGTTTGGAGCAGCAGAATTGCGAAAAATTGTATGCCTTCTCAACCATTTCTTGGCTTCAAACTCCCATATCTCGCGAACGGATTGACCTAACCCAAAATTCCTGTTGCGTGTGGAAGTAGAAACTCGTCCGATTACAACGGTATGTGTGTTTTTTCCCTAGCCCATTCTGGTTAAGCGTTTGGATCAGCAGAATTGCGAAAAATTGTATGCCTTCTCAACCATTTCTTAGCTTCAAAGTCCCATATCTCACGAACGGATTGACCAAACCCAAAAATTCCTGCTCTGTCTGAGAGTAGAAACTCGCTCGATTACAACGGTATGCGTATTTTTCCCTAGGCCATTCTGGTTAAGCGTTTGGAGCAGCAGAATTGCGAAAAATGTTTTGGCTTCTCATGCATTTCTTGATTTCAAACTCCCATATCTCGCGAACGGATTGACCTAACCCAAAAATTCCTGTTGCGTCTGAAAGAAGAAACTCGCCCGATTACAACGGTATGTGTATTTTTTCCCTAGGCCATTCTGGTTAAGCGTTTGGAGCAGCAGAAGTGCGAAAAATTTGTTGTCCTCTTAACCATTTCTTAGCTTCAAAGTCCCATATCTCACGAACGGATTGACCAAACCCAAAAATTCCTGCTGCGTCTGAATGTAGAAACTCGCCCGATTACAACGGTATGTGTATTTTTTCCCAAGGCCATTCTGGTTACGGGTTTGGAGCAGCAGAATTGCGAAAAATTTTTTGCCTTCTCAACCATTTCTTGGCTTCAAACTCCCATATCTCGCGAACGGATTGACCTAACCCAAAAATTCCTGTTGCGTCTGAAAGTAGAAACTCGCCCGATTACAACGGTATGTGTATTTTTTTCCTAGGCCATTCTGGTTAAGCGTTTGGAGCAGCAGAATTGCGAAAACTTTGTTGTCTTCTTAACCATTTCTTGGCTTCAAACTCCCATATCTAGCGAACGGATTGACCTAACCCAAAAATTCCTGTTTCGTCTGAAAGTAGAAACTCGCCCGATTATAACGGTATGTGTATTTTTTCCCGAGGCCATTCTGGTTAAGCGTTTGGATCAGCAGAATTGCGAAAAATTGTATGCCTTCTCAACCATTTCTTGGCTTCAAACTCCCATATCTCGCGAACGGATTGACCTAACCCAAAATTCCTGTTGCGTGTGAAAGTAGAAACTCGTCCGATTACAACGGTATGTGTGTTTTTTCCCTAGCCCATTCTGGTTAAGCGTTTGGATCAGCAGAATTGCGAAAAATTGTATGCCTTTTCAACCATTTCTTAGCTTCAAAGTCCCATATCTCAGGAACGGATTGACCAAACCCAAAAATTCCTGCTCTGTCTGAAAGTAGAAACTCGCCCGATTACAACGGTATGCGTATTTTTCCCTAGGCCATTCTGGTTAAGCGTTTGGAGCAGCAGAATTGCGAAAAATGTTTTGCCTTCTCATCCATTTCTTGGTTTCAAACTCCCATATCTCGCGAACGGATTGACCTAACCCAAAAATTCCTGTTGCGTCTGAAAGAAGAAACTCGCCCGATTACAACGGTATGTGTACTTTTTCCCTAGGCAATTCTGGTTAAGCGAGTGGAGCACAAGAAGTGCGAAAAATTTGTTGTCTTCTTAACCATTTCTTAGCTTCAAAGTCCCATATCTCACGAACGGATTGACCAAACCCAAAAATTCCTGCTGCGTCTGAAAGTAGAAACTCGCCCGATTACAACGGTATGTGTATTTTTTCCCTAGGCCATTCTGGTTTATGCGTTTGAAGCAGCAGAATTGCGAAAAATTTTTTGCCTTCTCAATCGTTTCTTGGCTTCAAACTCCCATATCTCGCGAACGGATTGACCTAACCCAAAAATTCCTATTGCATTTGAAAGTAGAAACTCTCCCGATTACAACGGTATGTGTATTTTCTCCCTAGGCCATTCTGGTTAAGCGTTTGAAGCAGCAGAATTGCGAAAAATTTTTTGCCTTCTCAACCATTTCTTGGCTTCAAACTCCCATATCTCGCGAACGGATTGACCTAACCCAAAAATTCCTATTGCATCTGAAAGTAGAAACTCGCCCGGTTACAACGGTATGTGTATTTTTTCCCTAGGCCATTCTGGTTAAGCGATTGGAGCAGCAGAATTGCGAAAAATTTGTTGTGTTGTCAACCATTTCTTGGCTTCAATTACCCATATCTCGCGAACGGATTGACCTAACCCAAAAATTCCTGTTGCATTTGAAAGTAGAAACCCGCCCGATTACAACGGTATTCGTATTTTTTCCCTAGGCCCTTCTGGTTAAGCGTTTCGAGCAGCAGATTTGCGAAAAATTTTTTGCCTTCTCAACCATTTCTTGGCTTCAAACTCCCATATCTCGCGAACGGATTGACCTAACCCAAAAATTCCTACTGTAACTGAAAGTAGAAACTCGCCCGATTACAACGGTAGGTGTATTTTTTCCCTAGGCCATTCTGGTTAAGCGTTTGGAGTAGCAGAATTGCGCAAACTTTGTTGTCTTCTTAACCATTTCTTAGCTTCAAACTCCCATATCTCGCGAACGGATTGACCTAACCCAAAAGTTCCTATTGCATCTGAAAGTAGAAACTCGCCCGATTACAACGGTATGTGTATTTTTTCCCTAGGCCATTCTGGATAAGCGTTTCGAGAAGCAGAATTGCGAAAAATTTTTTGCCTTCTAAACCATTTCTTGGCTTCAAACTCCCATATCTCGCGAACGGATTGACATAACCCAAAAATTCCTATTGCATTTGAAAGTAGAAACTCGCCCGATTACAACGGTACGTGTATTTTTCCCCTAGGTCATACTGGTTAAGCGATTGGAGCAGCAGAATTGCGAAAAATTTGTTGTCTTGTCAACCATTTCTTAGCTTCAAAGTCCCATATCTCGCGAACGGATTGACCTAACCCAAAAATTCCTATTGCATCTGAATGTAGAAACTCGCCCGATTACAAAGGTATGTGTATTTTTTCCCTAGGCCAATCTGGTTAAGCGTTTGGATCAACAGAATTGCGAAAAATGTTTTGCCTTCTCAACCATTTCTTGGCTTCAATCTCCCATATCTCGCGAACGGATTGACCTAACCCAAAAATTCCTGTTGCATCTGAAAGTAGAATCTCGCCCGATTACAACGGTATGCGTATTTTTTCCCTAGGCCATTCTGGTTAAGCGTTTCGAGCAGCAGAATTGCGAAAAATTTTTTGCCTTCTCAACCATTTCTTGGCTTCAAACTCCCATATCTCGCGAACGGATTGACCTAACCCAAAAATTCCTATTGTAACTGAAAGTAGAAACTCGCCCGATTACAACGGTATGTGTATTTTTTCCCTAGGCCATTCTGGTTAAGCGTTTGGAGCAGCAGAATTGCGCAAACTTTGTTGTCTTCTTAACCATTTCTTAGATTCAAACTCCCATATCTCGCGAACGGATTGACCTAACCCAAAAATTCCTATTGCATCTGAAAGTAGAAACTCGCCCGATTACAACGGTATGTGTATTTTTTCCCTAGGCCATTCTGGTTAAGCGTTTCGAGCAGCAGATTTGCGAGAAATTTTTTGCCTTCTCAACCATTTCTTGGCTTCAAACTCCCATATCTCGCGAACGGAATGACCAAACCCAAAAATTCCTATTGCATTTGAAAGTAGAAACTCGCCCGATTACAACGGTACGTGTATTTTTCCCCTAGCTCATTCTGGTTAAGCGATTGGAGCAACAGAATTGCGAAAAATTTGTTGTCTTGTCAACCATTTCTTAGCTTCAAAGTCCCATATCTCGCGAACGGATTGACCTAACCCAAAAATTCCTAATGTAACTGAAAGTAGAAACTCGCCCGATTACAACGGTATGTGTATTTTTTCCCTAGGCCATTCTGGTTTATGCGTTTGAAGCAGCAGAATTGCGAAAAATTTTTTGCCTTCTCATCCATTTCTTGTCTTCAAACTCCCATATCTCGCGAACGGATTGACCTAACCCAAAAATTCCTATTGCATCTGAAAGTAGAAACTCGCCCGGTTACAACGGTATGTGTATTTTTTCCCTAGGCCATTCTGGTTAAGCGATTGGAGCAGCAGAATTGCGAAAAATTTGTTGTGTTGTCAACCATTTCTTAGCTTCAAAGTCCCATATCTCGCGAACGGATTGACCTAACCCAAAAATTCCTATTGCATCTGAAAGTAGAAACTCGCCCGATTACAAAGGTATGTGTATTTTTTCCCTAGGCCATTCTGGTTAAGCGTTTGGATCAACAGAATTGCGAAAAATTTTTTGCCTTCTCAACCATTTCTTGGCTTCAAACTCCCATATCTCGCGAACGGATTGAACTAACCCAAAAATTCCTATTGCATTTGAAAGTAGAAACTCTCCCGATTACAACGGTATGTGTATTTTTTCCCTAGGCCATTCTGGTTAAGCGTTTGGATCAACAGAATTGCGAAAAATGTTTTGCCTTCTCAACCATTTCTTGGCTTCAATCTCCCATATCTTGCGAACGGAATGACCTAACCCAAAAATTCCTGTTGCATTTGAAAGTAGAAACTCGCCCGATTACAAAGGTATGTGTATTTTTTCCCTAGGCCATTCTGGTTAAGCGTTTGGATCAACAGAATTGCGAAAAATGTTTTGCCTTCTCAACCATTTCTTGGCTTCAATCTTTCATATCTCGCGAACGGATTGACCTAACCCAAAAATTCCTGTTGCATTTGAAAGTAGAAACTCGCCCGATTACAACGGTATGTGTATTTTTTCCCTAGGCCATTCTGGATAAGCGTTTCGAGCAGCAGAATTGCGAAAAATTTTTTGCCTTCTCAACCATTTCTTGGCTTCAAACTCCCATATCTCGCGAACGGATTGACCAAACCCAAAAATTCCTATTGCATTTGAAAGTAGAAACTCGCCCGATTACAACGGTACGTGTATTTTTCCCCTAGGTCATACTGGTTAAGCGATTGGAGCAGCAGAATTGCAAAAAATTTGTTGTCTTGTCAACCATTTCTTAGCTTCACAGTCCCATATCTCGCGAACGGATTGACCTAACCCAAAAATTCCTATTGCATCTGAAAGTAGAAACTCGCCCGATTACAAAGGTATGTGTATTTTTTCCCTAGGCCAATCTGGTTAAGCGTTTGGATCAACAGAATTGCGAAAAATGTTTTGCCTTCTCAACCATTTCTTGGCTTCAAACTCCCATATCTCGCGAACGGATTGACCTAACCCAAAAATTCCTATTGCATTTGAAAGTAGAAACTCTCCCGATTACAACGGTATGTGTATTTTTTCCCTAGGCCATTCTGGTTAAGCGTTTGAAGCAGCAGAATTGCGAAAAATTTTTTGCCTTCTCAACCATTTCTTGGCTTCAAACTCCCATATCTCGCGAACGGATTGACCTAACCCAAAAATTCCTACTGTAACTGAAAGTAGAAACTCGCCCGATTACAACGGTAGGTGTATTTTTTCCCTAGGCCATTCTGGTTAAGCGTTTGGAGTAGCAGAATTGCGCAAACTTTGTTGTCTTCTTAACCATTTCTTAGCTTCAAACTCCCATATCTTGCGAACGGATTGACCTAACCCAAAAGTTCCTATTGCATCTGAAAGTAGAAACTCGCCCGATTACAACGGTATGTGTATTTTTTCCCTAGGCCATTCTGGATAAGCGTTTCGAGAAGCAGAATTGCGACAAATTTTTTGCCTTCTAAACCATTTCTTGGCTTCAAACTCCCATATCTCGCGAACGGATTGACATAACCCAAAAATTCCTATTGCATTTGAAAGTAGAAACTCGCCCGATTACAACGGTACGTGTATTTTTTACCTAGGTCATACTGGTTAAGCGATTGGAGCAGCAGAATTGCGAAAAATTTGTTGTCTTGTCAACCATTTCTTAGCTTCAGAGTCCCATATCTCGCGAACGGATTGACCTAACCCAAAAATTCCTATTGCATCTGAAAGTAGAAACTCGCCCAATTACAAAGGTATGTGTATTTTTTCCCTAGGCCAATCTGGTTAAGCGTTTGGATCAACAGAATTGCGAAAAATGTTTTGCCTTCTCAACCATTTCTTGGCTTCAATCTCCCATATCTCGCGAACGGATTGACCTAACCCAAAAATTCCTGTTGCATCTGAAAGTAGAATCTCGCCCGATTACAACGGTATGCGTATTTTTTCCCTAGGCCATTCTGGTTAAGCGTTTCGAGCAGCAGAATTGCGAAAAATTTGTTGCCTTCTCAACCATTTCTTGGCTTCAAACTCCCATATCTCGCGAACGGATTGACCTAACCCAAAAATTCCTATTGTAACTGAAAGTAGAAACTCGCCCGATTACAACGGTATGTGTATTTTTTCCCTAGGCCATTCTGGTTAAGCGTTTGGAGCAGCAGAATTGCGAAAAATTTGTTGTCTTGTCAACCATTTCTTAGCTTCAAAGTCCCATATCTCGCGAACGGATTGACCTAACCCAAAAATTCCTATTGTAACTGAAAGTAGAAACTCGCCCGGTTGCAACGGTATGTGTATTTTTTCCCTAGGCCATTCTGGTTTATGCGTTTGAAGCAGCAGAATTGCGAAAAATTTTTTGCCTTCTCAACCGTTTCTTGGCTTCAAACTCCCATATCTCGCGAACGGATTGACCAAACCCAAAAATTCCTATTGCATTTGAAAGTAGAAACTCGCCCGATTACAACGGTACGTGTATTTTTCCCCTAGCTCATTCTGGTTAAGCGATTGGAGCAACAGAATTGCGAAAAATTTGTTGTCTTGTCAACCATTTCTTAGCTTCAAAGTCCCATATCTCGCGAACGGATTGACCTAACCCAAAAATTCCTATTGTAACTGAAAGTAGAAACTCGCCCGATTACAACGGTATGTGTATTTTTTCCCTAGGCCATTCTGGTTTATGCGTTTGAAGCAGCAGAATTGCGAAAATTTTTTTGCCTTCTCAACCATTTCTTGGCTTCAAACTCCCATATCTCGCGAACGGATTGACCTAACCCAAAAATTCCTATTGCATTTGAAAGTAGAAACTCTCCCGATTACAACGGTATGTGTATTTTTTCCCTAGGCCATTCTGGTTAAGCGTTTGAAGCAGCAGAATTGCGAAAAATTTTTTGCCTTCTCAACCATTTCTTGGCTTCAAACTCCCATATCTCGCGAACGGATTGACCTAACCCAAAAATTCCTACTGTAACTGAAAGTAGAAACTCGCCCGATTACAACGGTGGGTGTATTTTTTCCCTAAGCCATTCTGGTTAAGCGTTTGGAGTAGCAGAATTGCGCAAACTTTGTTGTCTTCTTAACCATTTCTTAGCTTCAAACTCCCATATCTCGCGAACGGATTGACCTAACCCAAAAATTCCTATTGCATCTGAAAGTAGAAACTCGCCCGATTACAACGGTATGTGTATTTTTTCCCTAGGCCATTCTGGATAAGCGTTCCGAGCAGCAGAATTGCGAAAAATTTTTTGCCTTCTCAACCATTTCTTGGCTTCAAACTCCCATATCTCGCGAACGGATTGACCAAACCCAAAAATTCCTATTGCATTTGAAAGTAGAAACTCGCCCGATTACAACGGTGGGTGTATTTTTTCCCTAGGCCATTCTGGTTAAGCGTTTGGAGTAGCAGAATTGCGCAAACTTTGTTGTCTTCTTAACCATTTCTTAGCTTCAAACTCCCATATCTCGCGAACGGATTGACCTAACCCAAAAATTCCTATTGCATCTGAAAGTAGAAACTCGCCCGATTACAACGGTATGTGTATTTTTTCCCTAGGCCATTCTGGATAAGCGTTCCGAGCAGCAGAATTGCGAAAAATTTTTTGCCTTCTCAACCATTTCTTGGCTTCAAACTCCCATATCTCGCGAACGGATTGACCAAACCCAAAAATTCCTATTGCATTTGAAAGTAGAAACTCGCCCGATTACAACGGTACGTGTATTTTTCCCCTAGCTCATTCTGGTTAAGCGATTGGAGCAACAGAATTGCGAAAAATTTGTTGCCTTGTCAACCATTTCTTAGCTTCAAAGTCCCATATCTCGCGAACGGATTGACCTAACCCAAAAATTCCTAATGTAACTGAAAGTAGAAACTCGCCCGATTACAACGGTATGTGTATTTTTTCCCTAGGCCATTCTGGTTTATGCTTTTGAAGCAGCAGAATTGCGAAAAATTTTTTGCCTTCTCAACCATTTCTTGGCTTCAAACTCCCATGTCTCGCGAACGAATTGACCTAGCCCAAAAATTCCTGTTGCATTTGAAAGTAGAAGCTCGCCCGATTACAACGGTATGTGTATTTTTTCCCTAGGCCATTCTGGATAAGCGTTTCGAGCAGCAGAATTGCGAAAAATTTTTTGCCTTCTCAACCGTTTCTTGGCTTCAAACTCCCATATCTCGCGAACGGATTGACCTAACCCAAAAATTCCTATTGCATTTGAAAGTAGAAACTCTCCCGATTACAACGGTATGTGTATTTTTTCCCTAGGCCATTCTGGTTAAGCGTTTGAAGCAGCAGAATTGCGAAAAATTTTTTGCCTTCTCAACCATTTCTTGGCTTCAAACTCCCATATCTCGCGAATGGATTGACCTAACCCAAAAATTCCTGTTGCGTCTGAAAGTAGAAACTCGCCCGATTACAACGGTATGTGTATTTTTTTCCTAGGCCATTCTGGTTAAGCGTTTGGAGCAGCAGAATTGCGAAAACTTTGTTGTCTTCTTAACCATTTCTTGGCTTCAAACTCCCATATCTAGCGAACGGATTGACCTAACCCAAAAATTCCTGTTTCGTCTGAAAGTAGAAACTCGCCCGATTATAACGGTATGTGTATTTTTTCCCGAGGCCATTCTGGTTAAGCGTTTGGATCAGCAGAATTGCGAAAAATTGTATGCCTTCTCAACCATTTCTTGGCTTCAAACTCCCATATCTCGCGAACGGATTGACCTAACCCAAAATTCCTGTTGCGTGTGAAAGTAGAAACTCGTCCGATTACAACGGTATGTGTGTTTTTTCCCTAGCCCATTCTGGTTAAGCGTTTGGATCAGCAGAATTGCGAAAAATTGTATGCCTTTTCAACCATTTCTTAGCTTCAAAGTCCCATATCTCACGAACGGATTGACCAAACCCAAAAATTCCTGCTCTGTCTGAAAGTAGAAACTCGCCCGATTACAACGGTATGCGTATTTTTCCCTAGGCCATTCTGGTTAAGCGTTTGGAGCAGCAGAATTGCGAAAAATGTTTTGCCTTCTCATCCATTTCTTGGTTTCAAACTCCCATATCTCGCGAACGGATTGACCTAACCCAAAAATTCCTGTTGCGTCTGAAAGAAGAAACTCGCCCGATTACAACGGTATGTGTACTTTTTCCCTAGGCAATTCTGGTTAAGCGAGTGGAGCACAAGAAGTGCGAAAAATTTGTTGTCTTCTTAACCATTTCTTAGCTTCAAAGTCCCATATCTCACGAACGGATTGACCAAACCCAAAAATTCCTGCTGCGTCTGAAAGTAGAAACTCGCCTGATTACAACGGTATGTGTATTTTTTCCCTAGGCCATTCTGGTTTATGCGTTTGAAGCAGCAGAATTGCGAAAAATTTTTTGCCTTCTCAATCGTTTCTTGGCTTCAAACTCCCATATCTCGCGAACGGATTGACCTAACCCAAAAATTCCTATTGCATTTGAAAGTAGAAACTCTCCCGATTACAACGGTATGTGTATTTTCTCCCTAGGCCATTCTGGTTAAGCGTTTGAAGCAGCAGAATTGCGAAAAATTTTTTGCCTTCTCAACCATTTCTTGGCTTCAAACTCCCATATCTCGCGAACGGATTGACCTAACCCAAAAATTCCTATTGCATCTGAAAGTAGAAACTCGCCCGGTTACAACGGTATGTGTATTTTTTCCCTAGGCCATTCTGGTTAAGCGATTGGAGCAGCAGAATTGCGAAAAATTTGTTGTGTTGTCAACCATTTCTTGGCTTCAATTACCCATATCTCGCGAACGGATTGACCTAACCCAAAAATTCCTGTTGCATTTGAAAGTAGAAACCCGCCCGATTACAACGGTATTCGTATTTTTTCCCTAGGCCCTTCTGGTTAAGCGTTTCGAGCAGCAGATTTGCGAAAAATTTTTTGCCTTCTCAACCATTTCTTGGCTTCAAACTCCCATATCTCGCGAACGGATTGACCTAACCCAAAAATTCCTACTGTAACTGAAAGTAGAAACTCGCCCGATTACAACGGTAGGTGTATTTTTTCCCTGCGCCATTCTGGTTAAGCGTTTGGAGTAGCAGAATTGCGCAAACTTTGTTGTCTTCTTAACCATTTCTTAGCTTCAAACTCCCATATCTCGCGAACGGATTGACCTAACCCAAAAGTTCCTATTGCATCTGAAAGTAGAAACTCGCCCGATTACAACGGTATGTGTATTTTTTCCCTAGGCCATTCTGGATAAGCGTTTCGAGAAGCAGAATTGCGAAAAATTTTTTGCCTTCTAAACCATTTCTTGGCTTCAAACTCCCATGTCTCGCGAACGGATTGACATAACCCAAAAATTCCTATTGCATTTGAAAGTAGAAACTCGCCCGATTACAACGGTACGTGTATTTTTCCCCTAGGTCATACTGGTTAAGCGATTGGAGCAGCAGAATTGCGAAAAATTTGTTGTCTTGTCAACCATTTCTTAGCTTCAAAGTCCCATATCTCGCGAACGGATTGACCTAACCCAAAAATTCCTATTGCATCTGAATGTAGAAACTCGCCCGATTACAAAGGTATGTGTATTTTTTCCCTAGGCCAATCTGGTTAAGCGTTTGGATCAACAGAATTGCGAAAAATGTTTTGCCTTCTCAACCATTTCTTGGCTTCAATCTCCCATATCTCGCGAACGGATTGACCTAACCCAAAAATTCCTGTTGCATCTGAAAGTAGAATCTCGCCCGATTACAACGGTATGCGTATTTTTTCCCTAGGCCATTCTGGTTAAGCGTTTCGAGCAGCAGAATTGCGAAAAATTTTTTGCCTTCTCAACCATTTCTTGGCTTCAAACTCCCATATCTCGCGAACGGATTGACCTAACCCAAAAATTCCTATTGTAACTGAAAGTAGAAACTCGCCCGATTACAACGGTATGTGTATTTTTTCCCTAGGCCATTCTGGTTAAGCGTTTGGAGCAGCAGAATTGCGCAAACTTTGTTGTCTTCTTAACCATTTCTTAGATTCAAACTCCCATATCTCGCGAACGGATTGACCTAACCCAAAAATTCCTATTGCATCTGAAAGTAGAAACTCGCCCGATTACAACGGTATGTGTATTTTTTCCCTAGGCCATTCTGGTTAAGCGTTTCGAGCAGCAGATTTGCGAGAAATTTTTTGCCTTCTCAACCATTTCTTGGCTTCAAACTCCCATATCTCGCGAACGGAATGACCAAACCCAAAAATTCCTATTGCATTTGAAAGTAGAAACTCGCCCGATTACAACGGTATGTGTATTTTTCCCCTAGCTCATTCTGGTTAAGCGATTGGAGCAACAGAATTGCGAAAAATTTGTTGTCTTGTCAACCATTTCTTAGCTTCAAAGTCCCATATCTCGCGAACGGATTGACCTAACCCAAAAATTCCTATTGCATCTGAAAGTAGAAACTCGCCCGATTACAAAGGTATGTGTATTTTTTCCCTAGGCCATTCTGGTTAAGCGTTTGGATCAACAGAATTGCGAAAAATTTTTTGCCTTCTCAACCATTTCTTGGCTTCAAACTCCCATATCTCGCGAACGGATTGAACTAACCCAAAAATTCCTATTGCATTTGAAAGTAGAAACTCTCCCGATTACAACGGTATGTGTATTTTTTCCCTAGGCCATTCTGGTTAAGCGTTTGGATCAACAGAATTGCGAAAAATGTTTTGCCTTCTCAACCATTTCTTGGCTTCAATCTCCCATATCTTGCGAACGGAATGACCTAACCCAAAAATTCCGGTTGCATTTGAAAGTAGAAACTCGCCCGATTACAAAGGTATGTGTATTTTTTCCCTAGGCCATTCTGGTTAAGCGTTTGGATCAACAGAATTGCGAAAAATGTTTTGCCTTCTCAACCATTTCTTGGCTTCAATCTCTCATATCTCGCGAACGGATTGACCTAACCCAAAAATTCCTGTTGCATTTGAAAGTAGAAACTCGCCCGATTACAACGGTATGTGTATTTTTTCCCTAGGCCATTCTGGATAAGCGTTTCGAGCAGCAGAATTGCGAAAAATTTTTTGCCTTCTCAACCATTTCTTGGCTTCAAACTCCCATATCTCGCGAACGGATTGACCAAACCCAAAAATTCCTATTGCATTTGAAAGTAGAAACTCGCCCGATTACAACGGTACGTGTATTTTTCCCCTAGGTCATACTGGTTAAGCGATTGGAGCAGCAGAATTGCGAAAAATTTGTTGTCTTGTCAACCATTTCTTAGCTTCACAGTCCCATATCTCGCGAACGGATTGACCTAACCCAAAAATTCCTATTGCATCTGAAAGTAGAAACTCGCCCGATTACAAAGGTATGTGTATTTTTTCCCTAGGCCAATCTGGTTAAGCGTTTGGATCAACAGAATTGCGAAAAATGTTTTGCCTTCTCAACCATTTCTTGGCTTCAAACTCCCATATCTCGCGAACGGATTGACCTAACCCAAAAATTCCTATTGCATTTGAAAGTAGAAACTCTCCCGATTACAACGGTATGTGTATTTTTTCCCTAGGCCATTCTGGTTAAGCGTTTGAAGCAGCAGAATTGCGAAAAATTTTTTGCCTTCTCAACCATTTCTTGGCTTCAAACTCCCATATCTCGCGAACGGATTGACCTAACCCAAAAATTCCTACTGTAACTGAAAGTAGAAACTCGCCCGATTACAACGGTAGGTGTATTTTTTCCCTAGGCCATTCTGGTTAAGCGTTTGGAGTAGCAGAATTGCGCAAACTTTGTTGTCTTCTTAACCATTTCTTAGCTTCAAACTCCCATATCTTGCGAACGGATTGACCTAACCCAAAAGTTCCTATTGCATCTGAAAGTAGAAACTCGCCCGATTACAACGGTATGTGTATTTTTTCCCTAGGCCATTCTGGATAAGCGTTTCGAGAAGCAGAATTGCGACAAATTTTTTGCCTTCTAAACCATTTCTTGGCTTCAAACTCCCATATCTCGCGAACGGATTGACATAACCCAAAAATTCCTATTGCATTTGAAAGTAGAAACTCGCCCGATTACAACGGTACGTGTATTTTTTACCTAGGTCATACTGGTTAAGCGATTGGAGCAGCAGAATTGCGAAAAATTTGTTGTCTTGTCAACCATTTCTTAGCTTCAGAGTCCCATATCTCGCGAACGGATTGACCTAACCCAAAAATTCCTATTGCATCTGAAAGTAGAAACTCGCCCGATTACAAAGGTATGTGTATTTTTTCCCTAGGCCAATCTGGTTAAGCGTTTGGATCAACAGAATTGCGAAAAATGTTTTGCCTTCTCAACCATTTCTTGGCTTCAATCTCCCATATCTCGCGAACGGATTGACCTAACCCAAAAATTCCTGTTGCATCTGAAAGTAGAATCTCGCCCGATTACAACGGTATGCGTATTTTTTCCCTAGGCCATTCTGGTTAAGCGTTTCGAGCAGCAGAATTGCGAAAAATTTGTTGCCTTCTCAACCATTTCTTGGCTTCAAACTCCCATATCTCGCGAACGGATTGACCTAACCCAAAAATTCCTATTGTAACTGAAAGTAGAAACTCGCCCGATTACAACGGTATGTGTATTTTTTCCCTAGGCCATTCTGGTTAAGCGTTTGGAGCAGCAGAATTGCGAAAAATTTGTTGTCTTGTCAACCATTTCTTAGCTTCAAAGTCCCATATCTCGCGAACGGATTGACCTAACCCAAAAATTCCTATTGTAACTGAAAGTAGAAACTCGCCCGGTTGCAACGGTATGTGTATTTTTTCCCTAGGCCATTCTGGTTTATGCGTTTGAAGCAGCAGAATTGCGAAAAATTTTTTGCCTTCTCAACCGTTTCTTGGCTTCAAACTCCCATATCTCGCGAACGGATTGACCAAACCCAAAAATTCCTATTGCATTTGAAAGTAGAAACTCGCCCGATTACAACGGTACGTGTATTTTTCCCCTAGCTCATTCTGGTTAAGCGATTGGAGCAACAGAATTGCGAAAAATTTGTTGTCTTGTCAACCATTTCTTAGCTTCAAAGTCCCATATCTCGCGAACGGATTGACCTAACCCAAAAATTCCTATTGTAACTGAAAGTAGAAACTCGCCCGATTACAACGGTATGTGTATTTTTTCCCTAGGCCATTCTGGTTTATGCGTTTGAAGCAGCAGAATTGCGAAAAATTTTTTGCCTTCTCAACCATTTCTTGGCTTCAAACTCCCATATCTCGCGAACGGATTGACCTAACCCAAAAATTCCTATTGCATTTGAAAGTAGAAACTCTCCCGATTACAACGGTATGTGTATTTTTTCCCTAGGCCATTCTGGTTAAGCGTTTGAAGCAGCAGAATTGCGAAAAATTTTTTGCCTTCTCAACCATTTCTTGGCTTCAAACTCCCATATCTCGCGAACGGATTGACCTAACCCAAAAATTCCTACTGTAACTGAAAGTAGAAACTCGCCCGATTACAACGGTGGGTGTATTTTTTCCCTAGGCCATTCTGGTTAAGCGTTTGGAGTAGCAGAATTGCGCAAACTTTGTTGTCTTCTTAACCATTTCTTAGCTTCAAACTCCCATATCTCGCGAACGGATTGACCTAACCCAAAAATTCCTATTGCATCTGAAAGTAGAAACTCGCCCGATTACAACGGTATGTGTATTTTTTCCCTAGGCCATTCTGGATAAGCGTTCCGAGCAGGAGAATTGCGAATAATTTTTTGCCTTCTCAACCATTTCTTGGCTTCAAACTCCCATATCTCGCGAACGGATTGACCAAACCCAAAAATTCCTATTGCATTTGAAAGTAGAAACTCGCCCGATTACAACGGTACGTGTATTTTTCCCCTAGCTCATTCTGGTTAAGCGATTGGAGCAACAGAATTGCGAAAAATTTGTTGTCTTGTCAACCATTTCTTAGCTTCAAAGTCCCATATCTCGCGAACGGATTGACCTAACCCAAAAATTCCTAATGTAACTGAAAGTAGAAACTCGCCCGATTACAACGGTATGTGTATTTTTTCCCTAGGCCATTCTGGTTTATGCTTTTGAAGCAGCAGAATTGCGAAAAATTTTTTGCCTTCTCAACCATTTCTTGGCTTCAAACTCCCATGTCTCGCGAACGAATTGACCTAGCCCAAAAATTCCTGTTGCATTTGAAAGTAGAAGCTCGCCCGATTACAACGGTATGTGTATTTTTTCCCTAGGCCATTCTGGATAAGCGTTTCGAGCAGCAGAATTGCGAAAAATTTTTTGCCTTCTCAACCGTTTCTTGGCTTCAAACTCCCATATCTCGCGAACGGATTGACCAAACCCAAAAATTCCTATTGCATTTGAAAGCAGAAACTCGCCCGATTACAACGGTACGTGTATTTTTCCCCTAGCTCATTCTGGTTAAGCGATTGGAGCAACAGAATTGCGAAAAATTTTTTGCCTTCTCAACCATTTCTTGGCTTCAAACTCCCATATCTCGCGAACGGATTGACCTAACCCAAAAATTCCTATTGCATCTGAAAGTAGAAACTCGCCCGATTACAACGGTATGTGTATTTTTTCCCTAGGCCATTCTGGTTTATGCGTTTGAAGCAGCAGAATTGCGAAAAATTTTTTGCCTTCTCAACCATTTCTTGGCTTCAAACTCCCATATCTCGCGAACGGATTGACCTAACCCAAAAATTCCTATTGCATTTGAAAGTAGAAACTCTCCCGATTACAACGGTATGTGTATTTTTTCCCTAGGCCATTCTGGTTAAGCGTTTGAAGCAGCAGAATTGCGAAAAATTTTTTGCCTTCTCAACCATTTCTTGGCTTCAAACTCCCATATCTCGCGAACGGATTGACCTAACCCAAAAATTCCTACTGTAACTGAAAGTAGAAACTCGCCCGATTACAACGGTAGGTGTATTTTTTCCCTAGGCCATTCTGGTTAAGCGTTTGGAGTAGCAGAATTGCGCAAACTTTGTTTTCTTCTTAACCATTTCTTAGCTTCAAACTCCCATATCTCGCGAACGGATTGACCTAACCCAAAAATTCCTATTGCATCTGAAAGTAGAAACTCGCCCGATTACAACGGTATGTGTATTTTTTCCCTAGGCCATTCTGGATAAGCGTTTCGAGAAGCAGAATTGCGAAAAATTTTTTGCCTTCTAAACCATTTCTTGGCTTCAAACTCCCATATCTCGCGAACGGATTGACATAACCCAAAAATTCCTATTGCATTTGAAAGTAGAAACTCGCCCGATTACAACGGTACGTGTATTTTTCTCCTAGGTCATACTGGTTAAGCGATTGGAGCAGCAGAATTGCGAAAAATTTGTTGTCTTGTCAACCATTTCTTAGCTTCAAAGTCCCATATCTCGCGAACGGATTGACCTAACCCAAAAATTCCTATTGCATCTGAAAGTAGAAACTCGCCCGATTACAAAGGTATGTGTATTTTTTCCCTAGGCCAATCTGGTTAAGCGTTTGGATCAACAGAATTGCGAAAAATGTTTTGCCTTCTCAACCATTTCTTGGCTTCAATCTCCCATATCTCGCGAACGGATTGACCTAACCCAAAAATTCCTGTTGCATCTGAAAGTAGAATCTCGCCCGATTACAACGGTATGCGTATTTTTTCCCTAGGCCATTCTGGTTAAGCGTTTCGAGCAGCAGAATTGCGAAAAATTTTTTGCCTTCTCAACCATTTCTTGGCTTCAAACTCCCATATCTCGCGAACGGATTGACATAACCCAAAAATTCCTATTGTAACTGAAAGTAGAAACTCGCCCGATTACAACGGTATGTGTATTTTTTCCCTAGGCCATTCTGGTTAAGCGTTTGGAGCAGCAGAATTGCGCAAACTTTGTTGTCTTGTCAACCATCTCTTAGCTTCAAAGTCCCATATCTCGCGAACGGATTGACCTAACCCAAAAATTCCTATTGTAACTGAAAGTAGAAACTCTCCCGATTACAACGGTATGTGTATTTTTTCCCTAGGCCATTCTGGTTTATGCGTTTGAAGCAGCAGAATTGCGAAAAATTTTTTGCCTTCTCAACCATTTCTTGGCTTCAAACTCCCATGTCTCGCGAACGAATTGACCTAACCCAAAAATTCCTGTTGCATTTGAAAGTAGAAACTCGCCCGATTACAACGGTATGTGTATTTTTTCCCTAGGCCCTTCTGGATAAGCGTTTCGAGCAGCAGAATTGCGAAAAATTTGTTGTCTTGTCAACCATTTCTTATCTTCAAAGTCCCATATCTCGCGAACGGATTGACCTAACCCAAAAATTCCTATTGTAACTGAAAGTAGAAACTCGCCCGATTACAACGGTATGTGTATTTTTTCCCTAGGCCATTCTGGATAAGCGTTTCGAGAAGCAGAATTGCGAAAAATTTTTTGCCTTCTAAACCATTTCTTGGCTTCAAACTCCCATATCTCGCGAACGGATTGACATAACCCAAAAATTCCTATTGCATTTGAAAGTAGAAACTCGCCCGATTACAACGGTACGTGTATTTTTCCCCTAGTCATACTGGTTAAGCGATTGGAGCAGCAGAATTGCGAAAAATTTGTTGTCTTGTCAACCATTTCTTAGCTTCAAAGTCCCATATCTCGCGAACGGATTGACCTAACCCAAAAATTCCTATTGCATCTGAATGTAGAAACTCGCCCGATTACAAAGGTATGTGTATTTTTTCCCTAGGCCAATCTGGTTAAGCGTTTGGATCAACAGAATTGCGAAAAATGTTTTGCCTTCTCAACCATTTCTTGGCTTCAATCTCCCATATCTCGCGAACGGATTGACCTAACCCAAAAATTCCTATTGCATCTGAAAGTAGAAACTCGCCCGATTACAAAGGTATGTGTATTTTTTCCCTAGGCCATTCTGGTTAAGCGTTTGGATCAACAGAATTGCGAAAAATTTTTTGCCTTCTCAACCATTTCTTGGCTTCAAACTCCCATATCTCGCGAACGGATTGACCTAACCCAAAAATTCCTATTGCATTTGAAAGTAGAAACTCTCCCGATTACAACGGTATGTGTATTTTTTCCCTAGGCCATTCTGGTTAAGCGTTTGGATCAACAGAATTGCGAAAAATGTTTTGCCTTCTCAACCATTTCTTGGCTTCAATCTCCCATATCTTGCGAACGGATTGACCTAACCCAAAAATTCCTGTTGCATTTGAAAGTAGAAACTCGCCCGATTACAAAGGTATGTGTATTTTTTCCCTAGGCCATTCTGGTTAAACGTTTGGATCAACAGAATTGCGAAAAATGTTTTGCCTTCTCAACCATTTCTTGGCTTCAAACTCCCATATCTCGCGAACGGATTGACCTAACCCAAAAATTCCTATTGCATTTGAAAGTAGAAACTCTCCCGATTACAACGGTATGTGTATTTTTTCCCTAGGCCATTCTGGTTAAGCGTTTGGATCAACAGAATTGCGAAAAATGTTTTGCCTTCTCAACCATTTCTTGGCTTCAATCTCCCATATCTTGCGAACGGATTGACCTAACCCAAAAATTCCTGTTGCATTTGAAAGTAGAATCTCGCCCGATTACAACGGTATGCGTATTTTTTCCCTAGGCCATTCTGGTTAAGCGTTTCGAGGAGCAGAATTGCGAAAAATTTTTTGCCTTCTCAACCATTTCTTGGCTTCAAACTCCCATATCTCGCGAACGGATTGACCTAACCCAAAAATTCCTACTGTAACTGAAAGTAGAAACTCGCCCGATTACAACGGTAGGTGTATTTTTTCCCTAGGCCATTCTGGTTAAGCGTTTGGAGTAGCAGAATTGCGCAAACTTTGTTGTCTTCTTAACCATTTCTTAGATTCAAACTCCCATATCTCGCGAACGGATTGACCTAACCCAAAAATTCCTATTGCATCTGAAAGTAGAAACTCGCCCGATTACAACGGTATGTGTATTTTTTCCCTAGGCCATTCTGGATAAGCGTTTCGAGAAGCAGAATTGCGAAAAATTTTTTGCCTTCTAAACCATTTCTTGGCTTCAAACTCCCATATCTCGCGAACGAATTGACATAACCCAAAAATTCCTATTGCATTTGAAAGTAGAAACTCGCCCGATTACAACGGTACGTGTATTT